>NW_021634289.1:0-60058 GCF_004799145.2 Neltuma alba | reverse complement strand
TGAAAGGGGAGAATTTTGATATACATAATCAATATGCTAAATTGATAACAGCTTGTCTTTTCTCTAACTAACTTCAATGAAGAAGAAAAAGAGAACTAGCAATGACCCCACCGAATCAAAAGCCTTAGCATTTCAGACAGATGCAAGATTGCCTACTTGTAAAATGTGGATATATAAAAGGCTTCCCCATCTTGGGTATTCGGTATAATTTTCCATACACATGACTGAATACTTTACATGATAAAATTTTCACCAAATTTAAAATTCATAGTACACATACAGTAATAGGCCTGACAAGCAAACAAAAGATTGTTAGGCTCTTTGATATAAAGTTCTCATATTCCTTGGACTAAAAACTATCATTGTCGGAGCTCTAACATAAATAGATCTGCCAACGGAAATGTAATACCCGAAGAAAGGATTACATTAGAAATAAATTAAAAAAATAAACATATGCATCGTACCAATTGCAAGATAGAGAAGCTTCCTCGGGCGAACCAACGAAAAGATATGATCAATATAATCAAATATTGATTTAAAAACATCATCATAGGTAGCAGGTGCAGGCTGCAATTAGAGATTTATCAGAAACAATACAATTTTTAAAACAGCAATGCAAGTTTAAAGAAATCACTTCATAGATCATGTCACCATATTGTCAACAGACAATTATTAGTTAGACGAGACAAAACACACCAACTAAAGAATTTCCCAACCCAAACTACACCCGTTTGTCTCTCTTATCTCAATCTTTAGTGCTACGGTCCACGAAAAATCCTGAAACCACTGATCCCAGCAGTTTTGGGATAGCAGACTTCTATGAGGTTCTTCTACGCTAGTCATGTAAATATGCGTTAGGAAGTTGAAGCAGAAATTTCACCGAGTGAATGGAACGATGATGCTCGATTCTAGACAGAAAATGGGGTAAATAAAATAAATGCCACTAAAAAGTCCTGCTCTCTCTCTCTCTCGACTTAAGTTTAGCATTAACTGTACTTACCGACTTTCTTGGACTAAAGAAGCAGATATTACTATGAGAATTACCATATGGAAAAAGCATATCCATAGCAAGGTGTTGCAAGAAAGGAGAAAATTATACAACCCTGCTTCTAAAGTATGGAAATTTAATCCCATGAAGCCTTTTCTAGACTCTCTATAAAATGTGAATTCACTTGCAAATTTGCCGGTTCAAACGAAGGAGAACAAATTAACATGTGATTGGGGGGACAAAAGGAGCAGATAAAAGTGAGTTGAGCTGAAGCATGTACCTTGCCATCGGGTGGAAACAAGGGTGAATGATACCGTTCATGTCCAGGTACAAGTTGTCGAACTCCATGCCATTGGGATTAGGTTTCGACACATCAACAGGGTAAGAAACACCGCCGTCGCCGGCGGCCGACTCTTCTTCGACTACATCGGAAATCGAGAGCGGATAGCGGTCTGCCAGCCACCGGTAAAAGGCAGGGACTCCCATGTGCTCGGTTGGACCCGGTTCAGCAACGAAGAGAAGAATAATGCAAGAGAATGCAAGATCTGTGTTGCCTTGACGTTTAGAGAATGTACGGATCGGTGTAGGAGGGCTGGCTCCCGCGGGACGATATTGCCCCTCGATATTGCGTGTTCTGGCCCCTCGACTCACCTACCTCCTCCCAGTTATGCCATTAGCCATTTCTTCTTCCTTTCTTGGCGGTCCCAGTCCTACAAGTTAAGGATAATGGCAAATTGCCCTTGCGTTTAGCATATTCATTTCTTTTGATTGATATTTTAATTTTTAACCGTGTGTGCTGTTTGTTCGCGTCCTTAACTTCTAGGAAATAAATATGGGCCTTGTTTTTGTCCTTTGTTTTTTTTAACAATTTTATAAAATTATTTTTTAGAACAAGTTTTTAAAAAAATAAAAGAATTTGTTTGAATAATAATTTTAAAAAATCATGTTTAAAAAAAACTATAAAAAATCATATTTTGTAGATAATAATTATCACTACTAATGATAAATAATGGATAGTAGGTGAGAAAAGAATAAAATTTCTCAAAACTTTTCAAAATAAAAAATAAAAAAGAGACAAAAACAAGAAAACATTTAAAAGTTGTTTTGGTGTCTTGGTTTTTAAAAATATGTTGCTATTTTTATTTTTTAAAACAGTCAACTAAAAACAAATTACCAAACAAGTTTTTTTCGTTTTTCTGTTTTTAAAAATAAAAACCTGTTTTCAAAACAAGAAACCAAACAAGCCCTGTATTTCTGATACCAATGAATACCAAAAAAGTTTTTCCCTATTAATTATTTTTTTATTTGCGCTTCAGGTTTACAATTATAGTAGTTAATTAATTAATACAACATTGTTATACGACAATGAATTTTTTGACAAAATCAATAACCTGACCACTCCCTTTGATCGCAGTTCTAGCATCACACATGCCTAAACAAAAATATATCATAATACTCCTCCTTAATATAATATCTAAATGACTAATTTGAAAAAATTAAAAAAAATTAGTTAAGTTAGTTATTTATAACATATAAATATTATCTTTTCTAAATGTCCTCATTAATCAGTTGTTTATGCATGCCGATTGCCGGAAATTACAGTAAATTATTCAAGACGCTTCTATCTATTTTATTAAGCTTGAGATCCTCAATAGCTTAGGATTAGCGTAGTAATTATTAGCATATTTTCAACTTCTAAGATCGCTAATGCAAAATTATTATATTAAAAAAGGAGAAAGGTAACATTTGTCAACATTCGACGATTTTGCTTTATATAAAATAAAAGAAGAATTACAATTAAATTTTAAGAAAGAGAAATAATTATTAAAAAATCTTAATGACAATCAGACAATCTAAACAGTCTATAATAACTTTCAGAGTAGAGAATAACAACTCCTAAGACTTGTTTTATAATTTTTTTTCTTTTTCATGACCCCATTATAATTCTCTCTAAAATAAATGTGTGAGGAAATATTATTTTATAAAATATCATAATAAATTTTTAAAGCCTAGCACCTTTCAAATGGGACGAGGAATTTGGGTTGGGTTGTCTAGTTTCGATTCTTGAATTGAATAGCGGTGGGACGTGGCCTTTTTTTTTGTTTTCCCCTCCTTGTATGAGGGAGGGCTAAGCCCGAAAATAAAACATTACAAAAACACTAAGAGGAATTAAATTTCAAACACTCAGCAGCAACAAGTGCCTTTAAGCACTAATAGGGGATTGAATCTAGCAGAAAGAGCTAGTTCCTCACAACATAACGAATCAAGGTTTGAATCTTCGATGGGAGAGTGCCCATATTTAGTGCCTGTTTGGCATCACTTATTTTGAGCTTATAAGTAGCTTATAAGCTCTATTGACACAATTGGATCTGTTTGGATCAGCTTTTCTGTAATCGGGCTTTTGTCTGAAAAACTACAATAAGCTATAAGCTAAAATTAACAGCTTATGACTTATAACTTATGGCTTATAGTTTTTGAAATATGGAGAGAGAGAAAAAGTTAAGAAATTTATTACCTCTTTTGATTCTTATTATAAGCTTCAAATAACTAATTTGTATACAATAAAAAATCAGTTAAAATTAGTTGAAAGTAATGAATAAGTTAGAAATATATTTTTATTTTTAAATATGCTCCTAAAAATATACTTTTATTTTTTCATGCTTCACTTTATATTTAAACTATTTTTTATGACTTCTTCATATTAAATTATTTTAATTTTATTGTATTATGTTAAATTATTTTTTTAATCATGTTTCATTATTTATTAAAACTCATATCTATTTTGGTCATTTTACAACCAAACTTACTTTTACTCAATCATAATCCAAACAACCTTTTACCAATCTCACTTTTGCAATCTAGCTTTTCTGAACTCTAATCCAAACACAATTCAGCTTATTCAATTTAGCTTTTATCCAATTTCACTTCTCTATAAGCTACTTTTTCAATAAGCTACTTTTTCAATCGCTGATCCAAACGGACTCTTAGTGTCCAACAGTATCTCGAATAGTATTGCTTCCAATAGAAAAATACATATGCTTTAGCAAAAAAAAAAAAAGTGCCTTCAAGGGAATAAGAATCAATTCTTGTTGTTAAATAATCAACTCATAACTCATAAGACCTAGATACATACATTAGCTCTAGTGAATTTTTATGAACTAATTCACCTAAATTTTTGGGAAAAAGACAGAAAAATGCCACTTAAACTTCATAATCCCCAAATGGTTTGCTGAATTTGAGAAATCCCAATTTGATCTCAATAGACCAAATTAGGATTATCATGTTAAAAGAAAAGACCAAATTACCCTTCATTTTAAATATTGTTTTAAAAATAGCATTGCCCCACTGGCTAGCCGGTTGCTGGAGCTCCGGCGGCCAGCTAACAATTAGTCACTGAAGCTCCGTCGGTTGGATTTTTTTTTGGGTGAAAATTTGTACAACTTCAGTATAACGACTAACGACTTTTGTAATGCCATTAACAGTTTTAGTATAGCAGTTAACAACAGATTTTCTAGGAAATTCAACAAGCTTCGGCAACTAGAAACAATTTTTTTAAAAATTTTTACAATTTCAATATAACTGTTAACAACTTTTATAACTCTATTAACAACTTCAATATATCAGTTAACAACAGATTTTTCAGAAAATTTAACAATTGGTCGCCAGAGCTCCGGTAGAGGAAAACAATTTTTTTTGAAAATTTTTACAATTTCAGTATAACAGTTAACAACGTTTGTAACATTATTAACAGTTTCAATATAACAGTTAATAACAGGTTTTTAAGTCTGTTAACAACACTGCTGAAGTTATAAAAATGCCACTTTTTGAATTTTTCGAAAAACTTGTTATTAACTGCTATATCGAAGTTGTCAATAAAGTGACAAAAGTTGTTAGCCGTTATACTGAAGTTGTAAAAATTTTAAAAAATGTAATTATTAAAGTTATAAAAATGCCTTTTTTTTGAATTTTTAAGAAAACCTGTTGTTAAATACTATACCGAAGCTATTAATAGAGTTACGGAATTTGCTAACGACATTACTGAAGTTGTAAAAATGCTACTTTTTGAATTTTTCGAAAAACTTGTTATTAACTGCTATACTAAAGTTGTTAATGATATTATACAAGTTGTTAACGGTTATACTGAAGTTGTAAAAATTTTCAAAAAAAAAAGTTGCTAAAGTGGTAAAACTGCCTTTTTTTTAATTTTTAAGAAAACATGTTGTTAAATGTTATATTGAAGTTGTTAATAGAGTTACAGAACTTATTAATGGCATTATTAAAGTTGTAAAATTGCTACTTTTTGAATTTCTCAAAAAACTTGTTGTTAACAGCATTACAAAAGTTATTAACTGTTATACTGACGTTGTAAAAAAAATTTTAAAAATTGTTCCGGCCGCTTCGACAATCAATTGTTGAATTTCCCAGAAAACTTATTGTTAACTGCTATATCGAAGTTGCTAATAGCATCATAAAAGTTGTTAACTGTTATACTGAAGTTGTAAATTAACAACAGTTATGTTTTTTTTTTTAAAGTTTTAACAACTTCAATATAATGGTTAACAACTTTTGTCACTCTATTAACAACTTCAATATAGCAGTTAACAACAGGTTTTTCAAAAAATTCAAAAAGTGGCATTTTTATAACTTCAGTAATGCCGTTAACAAACTCAAAAAACTGTTATTAACCGTTATACTGAAATTGTTAATAGGGTTACAAAAGTTGTTAACCGTTATACTGAAGTTGTAAAAATTTTCAAAAAAATTGTTTTCCTCCGTCGGAGCTCCGACAACCAATTGTTGAATTTTTCGAAAAATCTGTTGTTAACCGATATACTGAAGTTGTTAATAGCGTTACAAAAGATGTTAACGGTTATATTGAAATTGTAAAAATTTTAAAAAAAATTGTTTCCGGTCGCCAGAGCTTGTTGAATTTCCTAGAAAACCTATTGTTAACTGATATACTAAAGTTGTTAATAGTATTACAAAAGATGTTAACCGTTATACTGAAATTGTAAAAATTTTCAAAAAAAAAATTTCCGATGGATGGAGCTCTAGTGACCAATTGTCGGCCTGTCACCGGAGCTCCGGCGACCAACTGGCCAGTGAGGGCTGTGCTATTTTAAAAACAATATTTAAAATGAAGGACAATTTGGTTTTTTCTCAAATTCAGCAGATTATTTGGGAATTATGAAGTTCAAGTGGCATTTTTCTGTCTTTTTCCCATTTTTTTAATTTTTTTATATTGAAAAAAAGTCCCCAAGCGTCCGCACATGAGTTCAATAAGATGGTTCTTGACAATCCATCCAAGAGGGGGGACGTGGCAATTGTTACGGAGACAGGCAGCATGGGACCTTGAAGACAATGAAGATCTTGATTTGTTGGGGCCAAGAGTTTCGTCTATTTCCAACCCGGGATGCACCGATGGTTATTTCTCTGCCTGGCAGTGAGCATTTTATTTTAAATTCAAACAAGTGTTACCAACTAAACTTCAAATCCTCGTCGGAATGGTTGTTCACATTTGCCTTCCATAAGAGGACACCCCTGTTTAAGAAAATGTGACTAAGGCGGTGTTTGAAAAACACCAAAATTAATTTAAAAAACATCTTTTTACGTAAATTAAGATAAAATATTTATCACATGCTTATATCAAACACTGTAAAATTATTTCTTAAAAACCAATCCAAACACGTCTTTAGCAGTAGACGAAGGAGTCTCTTTGTGCCCCTGGAAAGAAGATTTATTTTAGTTATCTTTATTAACAGTATGCTTGGGGGCGCGTCGCGTCATAAAGTTCTCTAAAACATACCAGTAATATGAAGTAAAGACGCGTAAAATCATCACTTTTTTCACGAGCACGCAAAATTATCATTGAATGATAGTTATAGAGACGAAATAAATATTTTAAAAATCACTTATATATTAGGATCCAGCGTGTTCGATACTTTTTATTTATGTTATTAAAATATTCTCCTAAGCGCATTAAGTTATTGTCAATTAATGATATTTTAGGAAAGATAACATCTGTTTATTACAAATAACTAGCTTAAATTATTTTTTTAATTTGATCAGATTAGTTAATTAGTTATTATATTTAAAACTAGAGATAGCATTTTGTTATCCTGATGAATGACCTGACAATGAAAAAAATCTCTCACTCTTTTTTGCGGGTTTAATTGACAAAAAACCGGCCATCTAGTTTAGATGAAAGAATTCCTGTACAAGTGCGGCCTAATAATATAAATGCCAGCCGTTTGGCAACAATTCGTTGGCAAAAAAGAAAGAGAAGTTTATCAACACGACAACACATCAAGTTGATGTAACGTGTTTTTCTTTAAAAAGGAAAAAAAAATTGTTTAGTGGAGTATTTTCATATGTTTGGCAATCTGGGGGCATCAGCGGAGGGTGGAGCCGAGCCGGTTCGCTTTGTTTTTACTTGCTTAGAAATTGTCACCGTCTTTTTGCTCAAAAAAAAAAAGAAGGAAAGAAATTGTCACCGTCTCAGCAGAGAGAGAGAAAACATCCACACGAGACGCTACTCGTTTTACCGCATGTATATGAAGTATGAACTACAGGCGACATGAAATAAAGACCGTGACAAATATTGCATTTTTTTTTGGGAATCTAAGATGAATTTTACGTTGAATAGTACTAGCTCCAGTTTTTAATAGTACCTCCTGTCCTAATTATAAGAGCTAATTGACTAATTTGAAGAAATTAAGAAAGTAAGTTGAGTTAGTTATTTGTCCTAAATAAGTGTTGTCTTTCCTAAAATATCCTTGCTAATCAAGTATATTGACTAAAACTATTATTATTAGAATGACTACCTTGGAAAAAAATATATAAATATGAGAGACAAAGTGGATTAGGGTCTTATATTTAAGACCAAAATAAAAGTCAAACATGGTCTTATATTAAGGATCGGATGTAGTATAAAAATTTGTTGACTGATTTAAATAGAGTAAGAAAAATTGTTAAGGTAGTCATTTATAATAAGTTGATGCCGTCTTTCCTAAAATATCCTTACTAACCGAGTGTATTAGTTAAAACTATCATTATTACAAAAATTATTTTGTAAAAAAATGAATAAATATGAGGACAAAATAGATTGGGAGTCTTATTTAGGACCAAAATAAAAATCAAACAAACTCTTATATTAAGAGTTGGAGGTTATATGTTTTTAGTGTTTAATACTCCTCTGATTCTAAATACCACCACCGGTCCTTAATATAAGACCTTGTTTGATTTTTATTTTGGTGCTAAATATAAGATCCCAATATACTTTGTCTCTCATATTTATACATTTTTTCTAAGGTAGCCCTTCTAACAATGATAGTTCTAGTCGATACACTTGATTAGAAAGGATATTTTAGGAAAGACAACACCTATTTAGGACAAATAACTAACTTAACTTACTTCTTTAATCTTCTCAAATTAGTCAACTAGCTCTTATAATCAGGACCAGAGGTGACGTGTGATTTATTTTGTAATATAATTAAATGATAACATAAAATAAAAACTAGTAATAAAGTCATATAAGCCTCCTCGTTCACCTAATTACCCTTAAAGTTCAACCATATTAAGGTTAGGGTGTGCTTGCAATTTATCTTATGCATGTCTTAGAGAAAATGGCAGCCCGACAAATGACAAACTGCTGCGGCTTTTTGTTTTTTTCCACTTGATCAATGGTTTCTCTTTTTAAGATTTAGAGTATAAAGGATTTCTGCTTCTCTCAATAAGTATACCTTATGAGATTTGAATTTGTATTTTTTTTTTATAGAAGTGAGGTTGCTTACCACTTCAATCAAGTTGGTGACTTTCTTTTTTAACCTTGGTATAATAATGAGCCGTTGACTGCAAACTCTGGCCACGGAAAAAAAACAAAACAAAAAAATCGCAGGTTGTATCTAAGACACGGAAGTAAACATGGGGCTTAGCTGTCCGGAACATGGTGTTTGATGTTGGTGCCATACTTTTTTTTTTTTTTTTTGGGTCAAATGTTAGTGTCATACTTCTTCTAAACGAAACTGATAATTTAGTCCCCATTATCTGTTTCGATTTTCAATTTGTTGTCAGCACGAGGAATAAATGAATTTTATATGCGTGGCGGTCACTATAAGAGGGGAGGTGAAGCGAGAACGAGCCAAATAAATTTGGGAGGAGAAAACGAGAGAGAAAAAAAAAAATGGAAAAGAAAATACTGTAAATAATATCCCACTCTTTCTACTTGGATAAGGAGGAAAAATATAGAAAATGGGCATGTCATAGTAACATACAGTATTCTTATCGTTATTTATAATTTTTCCCCCACTCACAATAAAATTACATAAAAATAGATATTAGCAGGATATTTTTAACTAAAGATATCTGAAAAATATTTCATATTTGTAAAATTTATCTTTTATCATGTTTAAAAATAAATCGAAAGAGACATTTTGTTATACTTTTTCCAATCACATAAATATAAAAACTAGTTTAGAACAAAAAACTGTACTTATGAGCGTGGCTGAGCGGATTAATTTGGTTGTGAGTTACAACGGTGAAAATCATATAACACTGATTAGAGCGGGAATTACAGCGGGGAAAACTACTATTTCCTCTAAACTTTTCCTCCCACCTTGGTTAAGACACAAATGTGCTTTGTTCCCAGCGAAGCAGAAATGCCTTTGCGTTTTAAAAAACATGCTTTCGTAAAATGTAACCAAAGTCTTCGTGAAAACCAACGCGCTTGATGTATATGCTTTTTATATTCTATCCACTTACTATTATTTATTAATTATTATATTGCTGTTTTTGCGAACATTTTTGCCGTGAAAGTATGAAACAGCAAGCCGTGATTAAAACACATCTCGAGTGTTAACCCAAAAAAAATATATTGAGGAGATAAATATATTCTCCTAAACTCATTAAGTTATTGTCGAGTATTAATTAACCGTTTTAAAAAAGTCTCGATTTGCATGTGACGCTGCCCGCGGATTGTTCACGAAACGGGGGATGATTAATGATTTGACTTCCTCCCTTCGCAATCGAAAGAATGATTAACTTTATATGCCGAACAAATTATTAAAGTTACAAAATTTTAATATTATACTCCTATTGTTTTTAATATGAGATACATTTAACTAATTTAATTAAATTAAAAAAGTTAGGTAAGTTAGTTAATTATAAGAAAAGTGACACATTTTTCCTAAAACATCATAATCATCTTTTTTAATACCCCATCTCCCTCTTCTATTTGATTATGGTTGAGGGAGTATCCATAGAGATAATTTAAAGAAAATTGATAAATATGAAAAATGAGTCTTATATTTAGGATCAAAACTAATTCAAGAATTGGGTTCTATATTAATGACTCGAAGAGTAGCACAATAATATCGACGTCCTCTCCAAGTCATACACCCTGCAAATATTTTTGTTGGCAAAGAAAACTCTATAAACAGTTTTTTTGTCACCTGCGCTGGTTTTTTTTTTGTGCCAGAAAACTTGTCCGAGTTATATATATTCATTTGTGGACTTTAATTTATATTTCTTATATTTAATTAATAAAACATGCTCCTCTGTTTTTATTTATAGGACAGATAGAAAAACTATTTTTTGATTCTATTTATAGAATATTGAAATTTTTTTTGTATAGATATACAATTTTACTCTAATTTATTATTGTATTGATTTTATTTACATGAAGTATAATATATATATTAAACAAAGATAAAATTAAAAAGTTATTAAATTTTAAATGAGAGTTAATGAGATTTAAAATTTTTATTGATCTGTGTGAAATATGACAAGAGTAATTCTTAAATAGAATCAGATGAGTACTTTAGATGTGCATATTCCGATTAAATACAATGCGAAAAAGTAAATTATACCAGTCATGATCTATAAAAAATTTAATTCATATAAACAAACGAACAATCAATATATCCGACAAAAATATAATTCACAGAACAGTTTTTTTTTTTTTTAAATACTGCGAGGCTGCGCGGACGTCGAGTTGATAAAATCCGATCAATATAAATGAACAATCAAAGTACCTCTAATTTCTAAATTCTGAGGAAGGACGCTGATAAATTCTACGGGGAGTATTGGCATGCTTGGCGTGACAACCAATAAGCATATTTATTTATTTATTTTAAAACCAAATTATTGTAATTAAATTATAAAAAGTAAGAGTTGAGGAGTTTATATTTATAATATGCGGCGATATCTTAGCGGTGTGCACGTTCATGTATGATCCGATGGCTGATTTGGCCCGCGCCCGCCTTTTGCGCCTCTTGTTTCTCAGTCAGAACATTTTTCCGCATTTGATTGGAAATCTTTTCCTCTGTCCCTCTGTCATTTTTCCCATCAAAAGCAGGTGGGCCAGCGAACATAACTAGAAGCCACCTGGCTCCCATAATTCGACTCTGTATTTTTTTAAAAAAATTATAACAAAATCTAAAAAACATAATTATTAAAAAAATTTAGCCTGTAATAAAAATTTTATAATAAAAAATGATAAATTTTAAGATTTATTTTATAATTATTTCTTAAAAATTTTATCATAACTTTTTTCTTTTCTGAGACCAAAATATTCGACTTTGTTCGCGTATCCGAAGTGAGAGGAAGGTGGCGTTGAGGGCTTTCGAAGATAGGTCATTTTCACCTTTTGAAGATAGGTAATCACACCTTTTCAACTTTAAAAATGTCAAAAAAAGGCAAGAAATAATTTTTAAAGTGATAAAAATGCCACTACCCGCGGCCACCACCACGGGTCTAATAATGCCGACTCAAGGAGCTTAAAAAACTCTTTTCTCAGTTACCCTCTACCCTAAAACCAAACCCAACTTTCATATTTACTTAGTGCTAATAAGACCCATTTTAGTTTGACTAAAAATTGTTTTGTCTTAAAATAGTATTCTAAACCTCTGAAGTAAAACTTAAAACCAACATAATGTTAGATTTTAAAGACTTAAATTTAGAAATCAAAATTAAAATGAGGTTAAAATAGAGACAAAAATAATTTATTTTAAATTTTAAAAACCAAAACTAAAATAAATTCAAATTTTATAAAATAAAAATGATCCTAATTCTGTTTTTTAATTCTAAAAATACTTATATCAAGGTTTTTTTATTCATTATGTTAAGTTTTCAAATTAAAATCGTGTTCTTTTTTTTTTGTTGGCATGAATTTATAATTTAATTATTTTTTTATTTTAATAAATTTTTAATTGAGGAGTAAAACACTAAAAATAAATAGTGACAAATGATGGCTCTCCGGCCGCCGCAATGATGCCAGCCGCATTTTGCCCGCACAGATAACATTTATTTTTCAAAATGAAAAACAAATTGGTAATCGTCCTCAAATATCAATTTTCATTGAGTAAGAACCGCCAGGTCTTTCTCCTAGCGTCTGTCGTCCCTTGCGTCTGGAAGAGTGCCAGTCCAGTGTCAACCTTCTGTGATTGACATTCATTTCTGAACAAGATTCTACCGGTGAGCTATTCAACTTCTCCAATCCCATCTCCCTGCTTTAATTTCTTCGAGCGGTTTTCCTTAACCTGATTATTCTTTTGGGAAAATTGCCGCGCTCTCTTTCCTGTTTTGTCATGCCTCCAGCTTTCCGTGCTTACAGATCTTGAATCTTCCTGGTTGGTTGATATATTTCCTTTCTATGGGTTAAGTCTGTGTTCCATTATTCTTCCTAACCACATATATAAATATATTACAGCGGCCTTTCTAAATGCCAGTTTCAGTCTTTTCTCTGCGGATTGACTCATTGATATGTAATGTTTTCCCCTTTCGATTCTTCGTGCCAACTCTAGAGTTAATTTCTGGTGCTCTATTTTTCGGTTTTCCTTTGAATTTTTGCTATATAATTTTCCCGCCAATTAAATTTAGATTGATTCAAGGCGCTGGAACTGGGATTTCGCTACTTTTGGCTTGTAAATTGTAATTTACTTATTTATTTTTAAGATTGTAACTGCGATGTTTTTGTCGGATCAATAATAGCTGAACGGTTAAGGTGTTTCAGTTCCCCCCACCTCTTACTGTACGCTGTCACGATCTCCCCCCCCCCCCCAATTGATGAATGAAAATATTAAGGGGGAGTCTCGGTACTGCTTCCAATCAATTCAGCTAATCCAAGTCCTGTTTGCTTTATTTTCGAGATCTTGCACCTATTTGTTTATTGACTTATCCTTCTCTTTTTGATTTTGCAGTATTTTGCTAAAAATGGCACAAGAGAAGGCAGCCATCGCAAAAGATGTCACTGAAGTAAGTCATGTACATCCTTTTTTCTTTTCCCTGTCCACGTGCTGAATTATTATAGCTTTCGGTAGATATAACCTCATTTTCGAGATGTACAGTTGATTGGAAAAACTCCGTTGGTATATCTCAACCATATTGTAGATGGTTGCGTTGCCCGAATTGCTGCAAAGCTGGAGATGATGGAACCTTGCTCGAGTGTCAAAGACAGGTATATAGGTCTCTTTAATGGCCTATTTGGAAGAAAACCAGTAAAATGTCATCTTACAATTTTTCCATTAATTTTTACTTAAAGGCTTTTGTTCATATACCCATCTTAATAGCTTAAGTTGATAGTTTGTTGGAAGATCCATTCACTTGACATCACGCAGTCTATAACTTTGAAATAGATGTTGCAGTATCGTAGGCCAAGGCTCTAATCTATTTCGTGCAATAAAAGTTTCTGTTATTAGGATATATATACATACATACACACATATATATATTTCTTTCCTTTGCTGCAGGATAGGATATAGCATGATTGCAGATGCTGAGGAGAAGGGACTCATTACACCGGGTGAAGTTAGTTTTTGTTTTAGTTATTGTCCTTATATGGAATTCTTGTTGTGCATCTTGTTATGTCATACATCATATGTTTTAAAGGTTCCTTCCTCATTACTCACCAATGAGATTGTTCTGCTTGTATAAATATTTTCTTGCTGACATTGATACTATATTGCTTTTGAATTTTTAAAAGTGATTGCAATTTGCTGATCAACATAAAAGAAATCTGCTGGAAGTCTCTCTCACTCTCTCTCTCTCAACCACAAAATAAGTCGTATAACTCGGATCTATTGCTGATTCTAGATTCATAAAATGGGATTGATTTTACTGACAAGCTTGTTACTTTGTGACAATTGCACGGAAAGTTTGTATATTTTGGTCAATAAAATGCAGAACATGATTAGTGATGACATCACAAAATTTAATGTTGCTTATGATGCAGAGTGTTCTGATTGAGCCTACTAGCGGAAACACTGGCATAGGTCTGGCATTCATGGCTGCCGCTAAGGGTTATAAACTTATTATAACCATGCCTTCTTCAATGAGTCTAGAAAGAAGAACGATTCTTCGAGCTTTTGGGGCTGAGTTAGTTCTCACAGATCCAGCCAAGGGTATGAAAGGAGCTGTTCAGAAGGCAGAAGAAATACTGACAAAGACTCCCAATGCTTATATGCTTCAGCAGTTTGAAAATCCTGCCAACCCAAAGGTATTAACTCTGTCATGTTCTTTTCATGGGGCATAAGTTGATCCAAAAAAATAATGCAATTGTTACACACACTCGCACACTTTCTTAGATCCATTATGAGACTACTGGACCAGAGATCTGGAAGGGCTCTGGTGGAAAAGTCGATGCTCTTGTTTCGGGGATAGGGACAGGAGGAACAGTAACAGGTGCTGGGAGATATTTGAAAGAGCAGAATCCTAATGTTAAGGTAGGAATTCACTTTTCTGATTTTTTGTGTTTTTTGCTATATGAATATCCAAAAGCCTAATCTTTTTGTTGGTTTTTCCTTATTATTATTATTATTATTTTTTTAAATGTTACTTAGCTATATGGCATCGAACCAGTTGAAAGTCCAGTGCTGTCTGGGGGTAAACCTGGTGAGTCCTGATTTTTCTCATTATATTCTCTCATCATTTGATTCATGTATATGCTTTACCAATTGCCTGTTGAGGCCGGTGGTGCAGTCGGTATGATGTGGAAAGTGGAATATGTAAATCTCTTCCTGACTAGTAAACTTGGTTTCATGTGGTGCTCCAGAAATCTCATTTCTTCTTGAATTTAACCTTAGTTAGTTAAATGTTATTTATGCTATTCAATTTAAACATTTGATTGTGCTGCATAGAAGTTGTTTGCTTGGATGAGAACTCATTGCTCTGGGACCTTATAGCTTGATTGAGGTACCGCGTGTTCTTTTATCTTCTGGGATTTCTGCTACCTTTGGGTTCAAGGGACCTTAGTTGCATCCCCCCTGGGGACTCCAAAATGGCCTGTTAGTTGAAGTACCTGGTGTTCTTTTATCCATTACCGATTTCTGCTGTCCCCAGGTTTCAGAGACTCTTGTTGCATACCCCCAGCCTAAATTGTCTTATGTGTCAATCGAATGTAATGTAGTCAATGTTTCTCATATGGGTTGCTAATGTTCTTAGTTTCATTCTCATACCGGTTTTGTACTACGGCAACTGTGTGGGTGATTTTCTTTAATCACCACGTGCAAATATGTTTCTTACCATGAATGCATATGTATTATGAAAACATGTAAATACATGCATGTGATGTGTTATTTATCTCTGAATTTGTTCGGAGATCAAAATGACACTTCAACATCTACCTTGTCCATGCCCCTCTGCATCCTCCCGATGAAATGTAAAATAGTCGTATCTTTAGCATCTGTTTTTCTACATAAGTTATTATGGCTGCATTAATATTTATGACGTGCCTACCCACATTTGTGTAAATCGTTCATTCTTACTGAGGAATGTATGGTTGCTGATGTGTAAGGCCCACATAAGATCCAGGGAATTGGTGCTGGCTTCATCCCTGGTGTTTTGGATGTTAATATGCTGGACGAAGTTATCCAAGTGAGCCATTAAAGTTTTGATTGGTTTTATGAATTTTAAATTGATTCATAGATTTGTTACTGTTGTACTGTGTCCTCTGTGAGTAACACGTTGCTGTATGCACTATTCTATCCTATTATCTCCCCCACCCCAATCCCCACTACTTCATGAGAAAATAAACAATTAATTAAAGATTTGCTTTCTTTAAACAAGAAAAAAGATCTGTACTTCCCACTTCATCCTTGGGAGTGGGGGCAATAATTTGATTCATATGTAGGGATGTTGCTAAACAGGAGCTTTGATAAGTAGTATTGGCTCTGGATCTGTCAATTTGTCTCTTTAGTCTTTCTCCGAAAAATAAAAAGGAGGGATAATGCCTTTTTCTTGTGATTATCTTTCTCTTTATTCTCCTTATGAGTTTCTTACGCATTTCTTTAGTCTGAATCCACATTCCATATGCTGATCACTTAATTTTGTCTGCTTTTGCAGATATCAAGTGAAGAAGCTATTGAAACTGCTAAACTTCTTGCATTGAAAGAGGGCTTATTGGTAAGTTCATTGAAAAGATACATCTCAAATAGGATTTTCAGGTGTTGTGTTTTGAAGGCGATCAAGAAAAATTGCTTTTTTGGCAGGTGGGGATATCATCAGGTGCTGCTGCCGCTGCTGCCTTGAAGATTGCCAAGAGGCCAGAAAATGCCGGAAAACTCATTGTTGTAAGTTTGTGGTTGGCTTATATCTTATTAGATGCTCCTCTGTGGTTGCTGTTATAAGAAATGCTTTGGTTGCAATGTCAATTTACTGACCGAAAACCTGTCCAGGCGGTGTTCCCAAGTTTTGGAGAGCGTTATCTATCATCCGTGCTTTTTGAGTCTGTGAAGCGGGAAGCAGAGAACATGGCTTTTGAGAAATGAGCTTAAGAAAAGGTTTTCTGATCCTTGCTGCTTGGATTTTGGGAGGCCTGCTATTGGTTTACGAGTTATAATTTTGCCCTTTGAATTTCTGTTTGTTGATACTGGGATGCAGCTCGGTTCTTTATTATGAATATTGTAGCTTGTCCTCTGGCTGGGTTCCTTGTCTAGTTTGCTGTTGCATGTAAATTTGCTACTGTTCAATAAATACCAGCAGCGTGTATTTATGATTAATGGAACGCGCATATGACTATTTGATATTGTTATGTTTCCAAGAAACTAGTTTTCTTTGCCTGTCACGTCCCAGTTTATTCAAGTGCCACTAGTTCCTTGATCCATCATTATCACGGGAGTTTAAGAATTGGTTCCAGGTCATTTTTAGATTTTGGGAAACTCAATAATGGGAGGGTCTTGTACCAATTGACGGTCCAGGACAAATCATAGTTGGTTCGCAATAACTGTCGTGAACTCATGCCTAAGCATAAGTTGTACGTTAAAAAGACCCGAAAGCGGCGTGATTGAGATTGTCGGGCTGGATTAAAGTTTTTAAATGAAAAGCTTGGACTTATTTATATTTTTGTGCAAAAATAATTAAATATTAAAAAAATTTATGACCAACAGAAACAGATCAAAATTGAATTATCAAGAGGGAAAATGGTGGCTGGTTCTTCAGACGGGGGTTTCATCTGGAGCCGCCGCCGCAGCTGCAATAGGGTTAGGGAAGGGACGGGAAAATGCAGGAAAGTTCTGTTTGATTTATTGGACAGAAATTATAAGATAACTAGTATTTTGCTCTTTGTTAATGTTCCAAGAGCATGATAAGAATTTATAGCTGCATATGGTACTCAGATGGTTAATTTGAAAATAAAAAAAAGAATTACAATAAGGTCAGAAAAATAACCATAACTAAGTTTTAAAAGTTCTCATTTTCTACTCTAAAACTTGTCATTACAAACTATTTAGATTGTTATTATGAGTTTTTTAGTTATTATTTTTCTTTCTTGAGACTTCGTTGTAACTCTCCCTTAAAATACTGCAAAAACCAATCCTTACTTCTCAGGTGGTATTTCCTAGTTTTGGTGAGCGTTACCTCTCGGTGGCATTACTTGAATCCATTGGACATGAGGTTGAACAATGACATTTGAGTAATAAGGTCAAAAATCCAGAGTTGTGATATGAGTTGATCTAGCTGGTTTAACTCATCAGCCAGTCAAAATTGGGGGGATTGGTTTGGCAAAATATAGGCTTTTTTTTTTTGTAAGAACCACCCGGTATCCAACCGCGCTTTTTCTAAGCCCTAGCTTCTTTTTGGATTAGGTACTCGAGCGATCGACTAGTCTGGATTCAGGCCGTGCGACAAGGAGAGCCCTCCCCTGTACCTTTTTTAACAAGTGAGGATTCGAACCCCTGCCCTCAAAGAGCAAAGACTCGCCTCCCTTGTGACTTAGCCAGTCACCACTAGGCCAGGAGTATTCGGGTAAATATAGGCTTATTTTAATGTAATTCTTTTCAACCAACTAATTCACAAGCTAGTGTACTTTTTATTATTTTATTTTTATTTTAAAAAGAAAAGGTTCTTATTATTTTCACTCAATTTAAATATAGTTTTGTATTTTGTTGGAAACTTTGATTCTAAATTTAATTTCTCATTTCTTTATTGTTTTTATTATTTTTATATCAATTAAATAATTATTAAAAATAAATTATGTTTATATTTTAATTTTTGAGATTAATTTAATTATATAATTATATGAAAATATAAAAATAAAAAATTAGTTTGTAAAAGTT
Organism: Neltuma alba; assembly: GCF_004799145.2. NCBI lineage: Eukaryota > Viridiplantae > Streptophyta > Magnoliopsida > Fabales > Fabaceae > Neltuma > Neltuma alba. The sequence goes on along the minus strand of NW_021634289.1, from coordinate 41,524 downwards.
TGTAATTTAATTTAAAAATTTAAGTATATATATAAATGTCAAAAAAATGAAGATTGGTGGACCAACCCACCTCTTGGTGAGGCGGGCTAGCTAAATTTTAGCTTGTCAAGGGACGGTCCAGCCAAAAAAGGGACGGTCCTTTTAGAACCGACTTGTGAGAGCTCCAATTTGTTGGCTCAATTTTAGCTTGTCAGGAGGCAATCTTAGCCCGTGACGGACTGGTCCATAGTCGGCAGACCAACTCACTTTACCATCTCTGTCAAAATCCCGAATTCAAAACTGTAATAATGCTAGTGGAATTTAGAATTGCGCATGGCAAGTAAGTGTGCCCAGCTTGATTTGGATATCAAGCTTATCACATGGCATTACCTTTAGATTTTCCAGTACTTGACCCTTACATATAGTGAGATTTTATATTTAGGACTAGATAAGTAATATATTTTGATGATAAAAATAAACTTTTAATCTGCTAATTATATATGGCACTGGCATCTATTGTCGAAAAAACACAAACGTTGTTTTACAATGGTCATCTTGTCGTGGTTACTTTATTATTTATTTATACAAAATATAAGTATTCCTTCAGCGTATGGTTTTAGACGCTGTTAATTGGAAGGTTCGTTTCTGGAACTTTGCTGGATCAGCGAATACCGAATGGTTCCCGGAGATTGATCTTCAGTTTGCTACGTAACTAAAGGAAAAAGAAACCCAATTAAGCAATGTTATGTACACTTAGAATAGAGTAGCTTAGCTAATTATGAATTTGGTTAAGCCTAGCTGCCGCAGTGACGGACACGGACACGCCGGCGGGATGAATGGCAAGGTTAGGGTTATTTCTCATCTCTGCTCCGGTTACCCCTTCCGCATCTTTCCTCGTCGCCACTTTGTCTGACGGCAGCTTTGAAGTCGCATCCTGCAATCAATTTATCAAATTATAAACGTAATTAGTTTGCCCGTCCGCAGCGAACAGGATCGTCAGAAAGTAAGAGATGATCATTTACAGTAAGAATATCAGCGAGTGTGGTCTTTTCGGCGTTGTTTGTGAGGCGGGCATTGAGGGTGGCCGCAGACTGAGCGGCAGCAGCAACACCGCCGGGGACAATGTTGGTACGGCCTGTGGCCCTCACTTCGGCTGCCTGAATTGCGGCGGCGTCACTCCACTCCACAGGCTTGTTACCGGCGGTGACAGCCGTAGCTTCCAGCGCTTCTCCGATAGTAATTCCCCCGCAGCCTCCAAGCCCAACTGGAGCATCTTGTTGCGGCTGAGAAGGTGGCGTCACCGTCTGCATCGTTACTTTTTTATTATAGTGCTCTACTACCTTTTCCCAACATCAAAATATCCGATCATCAAAATTACTATACGCACAGTTATATGCTAATAATCGTATAGGCTATAATAGACAGCACCTCAATTTCCAATTTTCCATATATAAATTTTGCGTCTATTGCTTGAATAAAATTTGAAAATAATTTTTAAAATTTTTAATTGTATTCAGTATTGATATGATAATTTTTTCCCTCGAACCTCTATTAATTTCAGCTCGAATCTTTAACACTTGATTAGAATGGTTTCACTACTGAACCGAAATTCTTTGTTTTGATGCTTGTTGCACAAATATGCGATTATATATATGCGTTGTTAAACTTGCTCGTATTGTCTTCCTCCATAATCAGATGATATAAATTGGATTTCAGGAGGGTCCACAAAAATCTAAGGCTGCCTGTTTCCTCGAAATTATTTTGATCTGAAAGCCAGCTTATTCTTGTTTTTGAACAGATTTAAGAGTCCATCATGTTCCTAATGATGGCATTCTGAAAAATTTAGCCCCAAGTTTTAGATCTTGATCTGTTTAATTCACTTGAAAAAACCGTCAAATAAAACGAAACATTAGCCGTCAAATTAAAGGTATGTATTATCATCAAACGGGTTAGGAAAAGAGGAAGTACCTCAACCAATTTATGGATTTTCCTTGCGTTTCCTTCTAGTTTTTGGATAACCTGATGGAGCAAATGATACTCTGTGATTGAGAAAAAGGCAAATGCATCTGAAAGAAGACGGAAGAAACTGAGAGTGGCAATGGGGACGAAACCTGTCCGCCGAAAGACTCCACGATGACGCGCTTCCCTTCAAGATCAGTCTCGGTTACGCTAACGCCGAGATTGGCGGCAGAAGTGGTCATATCTTTGTGTCCAACATGGCCGGCCTTCTCGTTCTTCATGGCGGCCGACTGCATGACGGCAGCGGCGCCGCCCCTGAGGGTCTTACCCAACATGGCATTCTCCGCCGACTGCATCATGGCCGCATCTTTCGGCGTCACCGGCATGGTTGCCAGCTCCCCCTGTACTTCGAATAAATCCCCATACTTGATGGGTTCCACCTGCAGCGGCCTCCGCGGCTGCTCTTGACTCATCTCTGATCTCAAATCTTAATTGATGATATAAAATAATTGGATGTTTCTTTCTTCTTCTTCTTCTCTTTTTGTTTTTGGCAGCACTGCGGCTATAGAGAGAGGAGAGTTATTATACATGCAGCGGCAGAAATTTGATAGAGATAATTACGGTGGGATGTAAGAACTCGGACATACTTGACCACCAATATAACGTGTTTTATGGCTCAGCCCTTGTTTTGTTTTTCACATCAAGAGGGAACAAGCACCAGTCACCGATCTTTTTTAAGAATAACTATATAAACATATCAGATTTTTAATTAAGCACCACCATTGCGTTTACATATTAGATAAAGGAGAAAATAAAAAATATTCCATGTAAACACGACGACAAACTACGATCATAGCTTTTCTGCGGCGTAGATCAATTGTGCATACATGTGTCTATGCTCGTCTCGGAAAGAAAATGTAATTAACGTTTTAGTTCAATTTCAAGCATAGTTGTAGAAATCAAAAAATACGGATTGAACGTTATTGAAAAATTATTTTAAAGGGCTCAATAAATGTTGAGGAAAATAAATAAGTACGTATATAATAAAGACGGGCGAGATCCTCTGGGAAATGTGCAGAACGTGATTCTTAAACCAGTAATTGAAGATGTATATGCCAGCTTCACATATACATACCCATGCTTCTTGATCTTAAACATGTGCACTCTTGAACGGGGCCGGTTTAGCTGCCAAGTCCCTCTTCCATCACAAAGACACACTCATTAATCTCTGTTAATTTCCCTAATATGACCTCGTACCGTACCCGCCACTTGCCGGGGCCACACCAACTCTCTCACTGCCAATTACTCACCTACATTCCTCCTACGCCTCTCCTTCTCCCTCGGCTACGATGACCGCCCACAACATGAGTCTTACGCGCACGGCGATCCTAATCCTCTTCGTGATCGCTTCGTCTCCTAATTTTCAGGCACAAGTCACATCTCAGTTCGTGCCCCCTAACTTCAGCAACGAAGGAGCATGGCAGTTCTTGCAGGCCAGCATTGGCATATCAGCCATGCACATGCAGCTTCTAAGATACGACAAAGTTATCATGTTTGACCGTACAGATTTTGGCCCCTCCAACGTCTCCCTTCCCGACGGTCGTTGCCGGACGGATCCCTCAGACACTGCTCTCACTGTTGATTGCACCGCTCACTCTGTCCTTTACGACATTCCCACCAACACCTTCCGACCGTTGATGGTTCAAACAGACACTTGGTGTTCCTCTGGTTCTGTTCTCCCCAACGGTACCCTCGTCCAGACCGGTGGGTACAACGATGGTCAGCTTCGCATTCGCATGTTCACCTCTTGCCACGACCAGACCTGCGATTGGGTCGAATTTCCAGATTACTTGTTGAGGCGAAGATGGTACGCGACTAATCAAATACTACCTGATGGTCGCATCATTGTGGTTGGGGGTAGAAGACAATTCAACTACGAATTCTATCCTAGAAACCCCACCCAAGATTCTTCCTCATCAACACAAGCTAATTTCTTTCTTCCTTTCCTCCAACAGACTACTGATTCCAATGAAAATAACCTGTACCCTTTCTTGCACCTTTTACCCGACGGAAACCTTTTTATTTTCGCCAATACCCGTTCCATATTGTTTGACTATGACCGAAACCTTGTCCTCAAAGAATTTCCTCGCATCCCAGGTGAGGATCCTCGAAACTATCCAAGCACGGGCTCCTCGGTACTTCTCCCATTAAACGATAATAAACCAAGTGTTGAAGCTGAAATCATGATTTGTGGGGGCGCACCACGAGCTTCGTTCGACGAAGCCCGGCAGGGGAACTTCATACAGGCTCTCTCCACATGTGGACGCCTCAAGGTCACTGATCCGAACCCAAATTGGGTGATGGAGACCATGCCAATGCCCAGGGTACTGGGCGACATGTTACTCCTCCCAACCGGCGACGTCATTATCATCAACGGCGCAGGGCTCGGCACCGCCGGGTGGGAGCATGGCCGTGGGGCCGTACTTTCTCCGGTCATATATCGGCCTTTGGAGGAGGACTCGGGGTTGCGGTTTAGGGTGATGTCAGCTGCGTCGAAGCCTAGAGTTTACCATTCATCGGCAGTATTGTTACCGGATGGAAGAGTGCTGGTAGGAGGTAGCAACCCTCACATGAACTACAGTTTCAGTGGGGTCGAGTTCCCGACGGAGCTTAGCTTAGAGGCTTTTTCACCGCCGTATTTGTCGCCGGAGTTTGACCTGATGCGGCCAACGATTTTGTACACGACGTGCAACGACGGCCTAGGGTATATGGTGCTGTGTCATATAACATTCCGGGTGAGCTATTACGTCTCAGCAAGTGAAGTTTCAGTGAGGCTGGCGGCTCCTTCCTTTACGACGCACTCATTTGCGATGAATCAAAGGATGGTGGTGTTGAATCTCCTGGTGGTGGCACGTACGGGATGGGATACATATTACACGACAGTGGTAGGTCCATCCTCTCCTCAGATTGCACCGCCGGGTTTCTATCTCATGTTCGTTGTGCATGCCGGTACACCTAGTGCTGCTCTCTGGTTGCAACTGCTCTGACACACAAATCACCCCAGCTAATCAATTTTAATTTCCACTTGTTGCTCTCTGGTTGAGGATTTGTTAGCATCTTGTAACTCGAATAATATTTTAGAGAGAAAAACTAAATATCGTTCCGTACCTATAATATTCACTTATCTAAACTCAGTCTTTAAACTTTAATTTTGTAAAATTTAATTTAGCACAACCCTGTTGTTATTATTCCAAACATTTATTACACTGTTGGCTGCTGTCTTTTAGGCCAAAGTTATTTTTAGATTGAATTGCATTGAATTAGTGTTTAGTTTAGTTTAAAATCAATGGCTGATTTTTTTTTTTCTGGCCACGGCAAATTCAATGATTGAGTTGCAATGCAAGTCAAAATATAAATATCAAATGATCATTTTTTCCCCACTTAGTACATCAAAGGTTTTGTATCGTCAATTATATTATACACTCAAGTCTTTTTGGAGAGATTTTAGCTTCCGCGGACTTATTGAATCTTTTGTCCCGGATAAACATGGAGGCCAGGTGACAAGTCAGTGACATAATGAATATAGCTTCATACCTATCTGTCTAGTGCCGTGAAAATTCAGTTTGGATCTGACATTGCCGCTGTAAATTAGATAATCTTGAAGCGGAAGTGATGATCAATGTGATATGAAGTGACTATCAGCATATGTATAGACGAGAGGCTCTCATTTTTATTTCACAGAATCATATAAACTGGGTAGATATGGTCTACAGTGCAAAACTATATGTTATACTCGTCTGGTTCTTAATATAAAACTTATTTAACTGGTCATTGGTTAAGCCAAAGGAGTGGAAAGAACGCGGACTTCGAGAATTGTTTCGTGTGTCATCCCGCTGTTACGATGGATGCATATTTTCTTCTGGCCGGAATAAGCACGAGACGCATCGGATTCCGGATTTGTACTTTTTTTGGTCGGTGTGTGTCAGGTCAGCGCGTGCGTGTTTGTTTTTTAAATGTTGACTGGCCACTCTTCTGGGAACGTTGGGGAGGCCAGCGTTTGCTTGTAGGAAGGTTTTATATCTTCTTGTCCCATTCCATCAATTCATGCTTGCCTGCTAAAAAAATTGGACCGCGTGAAATACGACTTATTTATCATTTTTGCCTGTATATTTTTTAGTTTCTCCTTTCTTTATCAGAACAGGTCATCCGTGCTGAGCGCTAAAATTAATGTTTAATTATCAGAAAAATATTCAGGCATAAAAAATTATCAGAAAAATATTATGTAAATATTATAAAGTTCATAGATGCTCCATTTAAACATATCACTGTATTTTTTTTTTTGGGCTTGACATGTGAAACTTCGTTGTGACGCTTAATGTAACCCACTCCAATCTTTTTTCCCAAGAAGCAAGATGTTTTTTTTTTTGGGCCAACTCAAGCAAAATGTTGCTATTCAGTAGCAAGTGAAAATTTGGGTCGTGCCCGAATATAAACTTACACTCTGTCCAAAATAGGAAAGGAGGATGATTAAAAAAAATAAAAATTACTAAATTTTGAATCAAGCTTGGTGACAACAATTCGTTTGGTATTCGTAATATTGAATTTGCAAAGGATAACATGTTTTATTTGACATTTACAAATGTTTAGTTTTTTTTTTTTTTAATTTTCTCAAATAGGAATTCAAAAAAATGGGATATAAACCGCTCGTATGACGTGGACATCGTCATCCCCGTACTCCTAAATGGACCCACAAATTACCGTGGCAAAATGTAGCTGGTGGGTTCATTTCGCGCTGTATCTATCTGAGAATGCCATTTCCGTAATTCCGAGGAGATATACGACCCTTTTGATTAGATGCCCACGCTTGTTCTACCGCGTTAAGTCTTCCCTTTTCCCTCCATGCATAGTTTCCTCTCTAGTCTGAGCCTTGACTCATCTTTTCCGAGAGGCCAGAATAAACAAAATTAAGAACGAATACGGAAGCGGCGAGAGTTCCAAATGAATTACTAAACCGAAGGCACAGTGAGTGGAAGTGGCTCATTTGACCGTTGAGTGAGGGAGAGAATTCTGAGGCAAAATGAAGAACATTTTCAAGAAGCTTCACAAAGGGAGCAATCACGACCCTAATCGATCCAATGAAACACCGGCTTCTGTCACATCTCCTTCTGGTGCCTCCGATCAACGTACTGCACCCCTTCAAAACTCTGCCCTGTCTCCGGCTAGTCCCCCTTCATTGTCTCCCTCTACGGCAGCGGCCGGTGCTTCCCAACCCCCACCAGCTACGCCCAATCGACAAGACTATTTTTCGTCGGAGGAGGAGTATCAGGTTCAGCTTGCCCTAGCCATCAGCGCCTCCAAGTCTGATTTTCGGGATGATCCTGAGAAGGATCAGATCCGAGCGGCGACGCTACTGAGCCTGGGAGGCCATCGAATTGATACAGCAAGGAATCATGATGATGTGGCGAAGGCGCTGTCCAGACAGTACTGGGTAAGTTCGGTTCTGGTCACGAAAATTCAATTTTGGTAACTGAAATGATGGCATGAATTAAGGGTTTATGCTGAATGATTTTGTATTGATGTTAATTAGGGTTTTTGAATCCTATGATCGTGTTCTTATGTAGTGAGCTGTCTAGTGTAGCTTACATTTCCGTATTTAGTGAGTGTAAGGCTGGCGATTAGTGTGAACTGCGGATTACGGATTGTATGTTGACCATTCGGTGCATCCAGAAAGCTGAATGTATTATTTAGGCCAGAAAGAAAGAAAGAAAGCTGACAGAACTGTGAAAAGTCAGAAAATTGATATACTTTTTCGTTCCAGCCTTTTAAAATTCTGAAATTGTAGTGTTACCCAACAAGCTAACGTTGTTGTGCTAGTGTAAGTGAACTTAGAATTGAATTCTCCATGTAGTACTGTTGACTGAATTGGCTAAAATGTGTAATGGGTGAGCCTAGAATGCTTGCTACTTGTATCTGTCGCCATTGGTGCCCCCTCTCCATATACTCATTTGGGTTGTCATGCATCTTTCTCTTGATCAGGAATACAATGTGCTTGACTATGAGGAGAAAGTAGTTGATGGTTTTTATGATGTGTATGGTCTTTCCACTGATTCATCAATGCAAGGAAAGATGCCCTCTCTGGAAGACCTTGAAGCAAATGCGGGAAATTCAAGTTTTGAAGTTGTCATAGTGAATCAGGCAATTGATCCTGCCCTGGAAGAGTTGGTGCAAATTGCACAGTGTGTAGCATTAGATTGTCCTGTCACTGATGTTGGTGTTTTGGTGCAAAGACTGGCTGAACTTGTTACAGGGCATATGGGTGGCCCTGTAAAGGATGCTAATATTATATTAGCAAGATGGACCGAAAGAAGTACTGAGCTACGGACATCTCTTCACACAAGTGTATTACCTATAGGGTCCATAAATATTGGCCTATCCAGGCATCGTGCTTTGCTTTTCAAGGTCAGCATTTTGGCTGTTTGTGATTGAATTCTCTTGAGCCATAATTTGATATGCGGTGATTTACTATTCTAGATGTTTGTATATTATTGAAATTTATTGAAGATGATTTCTGATTGCTTTTCGATTTACTTTAAACAGTTTGTAAAATAAACTAATAATGGAATTGATAAAAAAAAAATTATGTTATTAATCTGGACTAGAATGGTCACATTCAGTAAAGTTTACTCTGGTAGGCCCCATTGAGAAAGTTCTGCCACATAAAGTTTGCTTGAATAATCAAATTATAGGTCAGGTAAGCTCGTTATTTTTTCTGGTAAAACTATTTTTGTTCTAGCATTTGGAGAATAAATCTTTTGAATTATTTTATGTTCTTGGGTCCTAGATGATTATATTAAGGTTCCCTATTAATACTACCAAGATCTTTGGTTGTTCGCTTAGTCCTTTGAACACCCCACGTTTTGACTTGTTGGCTGCATGATGCAACTTGTTTTTGTGCATGTAGGTATTGTCTGACAAGATCAAGATGCCTTGTAGACTGGTAAAAGGTAGTCATTACACTGGTGTTGAGGATGATGCTGTCAACATTATAAAGTTGGAGGATGAAAGGTCATAATGTTTGTTATTCTTTGATTTCTAAGTCTATTTACTGTTCTTGTTTTCCATGCACATGAACAAATGTCTGTGCTGTTATTTCATGATGTGCTGTTGTCTATCTTTAATATATATTGCTGTTTCTGCAGTTGATCTCGTTCTCTGTGGCACTGAAACGTCCTTTTCTGCTTACAGGGAGTTTTTGGTTGATCTTATGGCTGCTCCTGGTACACTTATTCCGACTGATATTTTTAATCCTAATGACCCTTCATTTAAGCCATACAATCCCAAGAATTTTCCAACCTTACAATCCACAAATGAAAGTAGATTTCCTTACTCAAGGCCTATGCCATCTGATGGTGAAGGCAGTAGTCAAAGTTCTGCGATCAGAAGTGATTCATCATTATCGAATGTAAGACCATATTTTGTGAAGCCTGATTATATGTCTCCAAACTTGAGTTTGGGTGGAGAAACTGGCATTGGTCCTTCCAAAGTTCCTAGTAAAGCTACTTCTACCCAAGTGGACAATTTTCTTCCATCAGCCAGTAGTTCTCTGTACAAGGGAACTCGAGGGATGAATGCTATTGGTGATGGGACTAGACTGAATGTCAATGTTGTACCATATGGTCAGAATGGTCCAGATGACTCTGGGAATCTCTTTGCAGATCTTAACCCATTCCTGATAAAAGGAACGGGCAAGACTGCTGTACATAACAAACCTGTGGAAAATAAGGCTCCCGAACTTCATAGTACTAAAGAAAACAATTTTGCTGGTCGCCCCCCAGTACCTTTGATGTGGAAGAACCGGTATGTTTACAATGAATTTCCCAGGAAACCTAACCGTAATCCTAATGAGTATAACCCTTCTTCATTAGCTTCCAATAGTTCTTCTGTATCAGAAAAAAATGATGTCAATAGTTCCAACTCATCATACTATGCAAATGTTCATAGAGATAAAGATAGGGGCTTGAAGCAAGTTATTGGTACAGTGTCAGCGACTGGTTCTGGTGATCTGAACAAGGTTGAAGATTTCAGTGCTGAATGGAACAGAGGGAATGTCGAAAAATCTCAAAGCAACATAGTAGATGTTGTCAAAGAACAGGAAAACTGTGAAATTGGATTTCATGACCGGAGAATAAGCACGCATGACAGATTCATGACGAGCAATTTGAAACTAAAAGAGCCGGAGAGCCCTAGTTCGTCAATTGATTCCATGACAAATAGGGTTGACCAAATCTTGGATGATGTCGATGTGGGCGAATGTGAAATTCCATGGGAGGATCTGGTTCTTGGTGAAAGAATTGGTCTAGGTAATTTGAATCACTCGCTTTCATTTCCTTTATGGAATGCTGTTATTCACTGGGAGGTTGATGTGGTGTTGCTCGGTGTAAGGGGAGTTCACAACCGTTGCAAATCAAGCATTTGTTAACCTATATTTACTTATTGGGTCACTTGACTTCTTATGGGATCATGTGACTTTCAAAACGATGATTTAGTTCTATTCATGCCAGAATGGTTGTAACGTTGTGGTGGGCTCCAGTAACCCAAATTCACTTAATTTTCGATATCATATTACTTTTGCAAGGGTTCAAAGAATATTTGTAGATCTTTTGTCGTTTAAGTTTTGTGTTTTGATGAACTGCTTATTCAGAGTATCTTCTAATGTTCATGTTTTCTTTTAATAGGTTCATATGGCGAGGTATATCATGCTGACTGGAATGGCACAGTGAGTATCATAATTGCTTTGTGAACTTAATTGGAAAGAATCTTGTTTTATATTTAATTGGGAAAGGGTTGTGGTAGGCGTAGAGAGTGGTTTGGGAAAATAAAATCTACTAGGCTGTATTTAAGCAAGAATCTCACTCAAATAAGCTCAATAGCCAAGCGGGAGAAATCTCCTAATACTGAATGGAATGATATTAATTCTGATATATTAGCTTGAAATACAGCCAACATATATATAGAACTGAATTACAACAGAATAAGCATAAAAAAACTGACCCATAATGCTAAGGACTCGATAAGTCAGCATAACAGACTCTAATGGATTATCCCAATCCCGATAATTATGCTAACTGACTTGGAAATATTAAATAATAAAAGAAATCTGACTCAGCAAACTAGGACTTAGTCAATATCTAACTGCCTTCCTACTCTTATTCCTCTTATAGACTAACGGAACTCTATCATTACTCCCTCCCTTGAAACTCGACTTGTCCTCAAGGCGGAAGTTTGGAAATTGCTGCTGCAACAGTTCATAATCCTCCCAACTTGCTTCTTCCATTGGTCGGGACTGCCATTGAATGAGTAACTCCAAACAGGGTCCTTTCCAGCGATGAGATAACACCTTCTCTGGTTCCAACAGTAATTCAAAATCAACTGAGATAGGTAGTTCAGCCGGTGGATTAGAGGGCGTTTGTCCAAAAGCAAGACGCAGCAGGGAAACATGGAAGATGGGATGAATTCTGGCAGATTCGGGTAATTCTAACTCATAGGGTACCGGACCAACCTTTCTTTAAACCTTATAAGGCCCAAAAAAAGTGGAGAAAGTTTAGTATACTTTCTGTGAGCTAGAGAGTGCTGTCTAAAAGGTTGGATCCGTAGAAAAACTGCATCTCCAACGTCAAATTGTAGCTCTTGACGATGCTGATCTGCATGGCTCTTCATCCGATCCTGGGCTTTTTTCAAATTATTTTGAAGCAACTGCAGCATGTGATCTCTAGTTTCTAGCTGGTCAGCCTGTTCAGCAATATGAGTTTCTCCTCGAATAAAAGGGTGAAGAGGAGGCGGATCTCGACCATACACAACTTTGAAAGGGGTGGTATTTGTAGAGGTATGATAGCTGGTGTTGAAAGAATATTCTGCCCAACAGAGAAATTTACTCCAAAGGCGAGGCTGTTCATGAGCAAAACACCTTAGGTAAGCTTCTAGGCAACGGTTGACCACCTCGCCTGGCCATCAGTTTGGGGATGATAAGAGGTGCTCATCCTCAAACGAGTTTGGCTCAACTTGAATAATTCTTGCCAAAATGCACTTAAGAAAAGAGGGTCTCTATCTGAAATGATCGAGCGAGGTATTCCATGCAAACGAACAATATCTTGACAAAAACTGGCAGCTATAGTCTTTGCCATATACGGATGGCACAGCAGAATAAAATGACAATATTTGCTCAACTGGTCCACAACTACCAGGATAGTATCATAAGTTCCAGATTTAGGTAGCCCCACAATAAAGTCAAGAGAGATGTCTTCCCAAATCTGATTAGGGGTCGATATTGGTTGCAACAACCCCGCTGGAGATAAGGTCTCATACTTGTTCTTTTGGCAAATAAAACATTGCTGTATGAAAGACTTAACGTTAGATTTCATTTTGGGCCAAAAAACAGTACCTGAGAGTCGCTTCAATGTTTTCAAGAACCCACCATGACCCCCAGAAGGTGTAATGTGTGCTTCCTCAATTAACTTAGCCCGTAGAGTTGAGCTTCGGGGAATTACCAAATGCCCATTGAAGTATAGCCAATTTTCCACCAAGGAGTAATCCAGTTTTGCATGTGAATCTTTTTTCAATGCAGCAATGATTGGGGCTGTAATTGGGTCTTCCAGTAATGCTTCCTCCAACTCTAAGAAATCCAGGGGCAATGGAACAACAAGATGGAGGAAATCTGCATGTTGTGGCCTTCTTGAAAGGGCGTCAGCACCTATGTTCTCCTTTCCAGCTTTGTACACAATAGTAAAATCAAATGGAAGGGGCTTAAGAATGAGACGCTGTTGAGTATTAGTGACCGCTCGCTATGTTAATAAGTTCTTGAGGCTGCTGTGATCGGTCCTTACGGTAAAGTGGCATCCTAGCAAGTAATGGCGCCAATGTTGTAAGGCCAATATTAAAGCTAACAGCTCATGATCATATGCTGACTGGAATCTGTTAGGAAAAGACAATCCTTTGCTATAGAAAGCAATAGGATGATCTTGTTGCATAAGAATTGCACTGACACCTTCCATAGACGCATCACACTCAACCACAAACTCAGAATTGAAGTTAGGTAGTTGTAACACAGGTGCAAAAATCAAGGACAACTTAAGCTTTTCAAAAGCTGATTGTGCACTGGCAGACCAGCAAAAAGCATTTTTCTTAGTAAGTTCAGTAAGAGGTCGAGCAATCATACCATAATTTTGAACAAAATGATGGTAATAGCCTGTAAGACCTAGGAACCCCCGTAATTCAGTCACATTTGTTGGTACTGGCCATTCACGAACAGTGCTTATCTTCTCATAATCAGTTTCCATTCCTTCAGCAGAAACCCGATGACCCAGGAAGGAAACTCTAGACTGTCTGAAAGCACATTTTTTTAAATTTCCATAATAAAAAGACTCTTGTAAGGTTTGGAGGACTGTTCGCAAGTGGTGCTGATGTTGCTGAGGAGTTGGGTTGTAGACAAGTATGTCATCGAAAAAGACAAGCGCAAATTTGCGCAGATAAGGCCTCAGGAGATCATTCATGGCTGCTTGGAAAGTTGCTGGGGCATTTGTAAGGCCGAAAGGCATTACCACATACTCGTAATGGCCGGAGTGGGCTCGGAAAGCAGTCTTGTGTATGTCTGTAGGTAGTACTCGGATTTGATGATATCCGGAGTGCAAATCTATCTTAGAAAAATAGGCTGCACCATAAAGCTCATCTAACAATTCATCAATGTTAGGGATAGGATATTTATCAGGTATGGTGATTTTATTGAGTGCCCTATAATTGACACACATTCACCAAGAGTCATCCTTCTTCTTAACCAACAAGACAGGACTAGCAAAGGGACTGGAACTAGGCCTAATGAATCCTTTTTTAAGTAATTCATTTACCTGCGGCTCAATCTCATTCTTTTGAAAATAAGGATACCTGTAAGGCCTCAAGTTAGGGGGCAACGCACCTTTAAGCAAAGGAATGGCATGATAATGTTCTTAGAAAGGTGGAAGAGCAGTGGGTTCGGCAAACACAGCATCAAATTCCACCATTAGTTGCTCCAAGTTCAAAGACCCAGCACCGGTAGACCCTAATGACTCAGCCTCAGGAGACTGCATGGAGTGAAGACTAGCTCTCGGCTCTGTACAGGGCACTCCCTGCAACTTATATCCTTTTCCATCAACCCAAAAACATTTGATTCCAGTTTGCTTGAATGGTGTTAAGGGAAGCCAACCACTTTATCCCCAAAACCAAATCCGACCCAACCAGCGAAAACGGATAGAAATCTTGTTTAATGGCCAACCCAGGAAGTTTCACCTCCACAACCTTACAGATTTGACTGCAGCGGACTATGCTTCCATCTCCAATTTGAACCCCAAATGATGAAATATCGCAAGTAGGCAGGATCAATTCACGTACCAATGTCTCGGAAATGAAGTTGTGTGTGGAACCACTATTGACGAGGAGCAAAACGTTTCGGCCATTTATAGTACCTTGTAACTTCATGGTTGCAGCAGTAGTTCTGCCCAGAATGGCATTAAATGAAATTTCAGCAGTCTTCGGTGCTTCTTCCTCTTCTTCAACGATTTCTAACAAGTCTGGCAATGGGTTCCCATCTTCATTGACTTCCATGAGTGAGAATGAGGCAGAACAGCGGTGGCCTGGGCGGAATGTTTCTCCGCATCGAAAACAGAGGCCTTTTTCCCTTCTTCTCTACTGTTCGTTATCCCTCAATGGAGGTCTAAGCGGAAAGGAGCCTGCAGGCCGAGAATTTAGGGATGACGCCCCTGGAGTAATGAGTGCTGGTGTCGTCAATTTTGGATTCCCAATTATGGCAGATCTATCGTGTGAAAAATTTCCCACTTAATGGGTTTAGGCTGTTCGGCATTGGCCAGAGAAGGAGTTGGACTTGGGCCGACTTATGAGTAACATCTTTTTTTCATACTCTAGGGCTAAACTTGCTACCCTATAAACCGTGCGTGGCTTCTGGATACGCACCTCTGCCCTCAATTCTTCCTTCAAGCCGCTCAAAAACACGCCCAACAAGCAATGTTCTGGTCAGTTTGTGACGCGTGCTTGCCTCCTTGCAAATTCCAGTTGGTACTCCTACACTGTTCCAGTCTGCATGATGCTACATAAGTGCTCATCAGGATTCTGGTATTTCGGCGGACCGTAATGCTCCTGCAAAGCCTTGACAAGCTCATCCCAAAACAGAAGAGTCCTCTCTGAATTGATCCAAGAAAGAAGGTCTAATGCATCACCTTCCAGGTACATGGATATGACATCTACTTTCAAGTCCTCTGGGGTATCATAGTATTTGAAATATTTTTCAGCTTTGAGAACCCAGCCCCTCGGGTCTCCTCCATGAAATTTCGGAAATTCAATTTTTGTGTGGGGAAGTCTAGGTCCTCGTCTGTATGATTTTGAATCATCATCACTGTTATCAGCCCATCTCCTTCGTCCTTGGCCTCTACTTCGATTATTCCTGGCCGAAGAAGCTTCAAGGGTCGCAACTTTCTCGGCTATAACATCTAAGGTTTCGAGCTTAGAAGCTATGGTAGCAAGGTGATCAGCAGCAATAGGATTTTCTACAGAGTTCCTTGAGCTATTTGGGTTAACCTGGGAAGTCTCGGGATTGATGTGAGAAGAGCGGGTGGTCACCATGATGGATCAAAACGGGGCTCTGATGCCAAAATGGTAAGCGTAGAGAGTGGTTTCGGGAAAATAAAATCTACTAGGCTGTATTTAAGCAAGAATCTCACTCAAATAAGCTCAATAGCCAAGCGGGAGAAATCTCCGAATACTGAATGGAATGATATTAATTCTGATATATTAGCTTGAATCACAGCCAACATATATATAGAACTGAATTACAACAGAATAAGCATAAAAAAACTGACCCATAATGCTAAGGACTCGATAAGTCAGCATAACAGACTCTAATGGATTATCCCAATCCCGATAATTATGCTAACTGACTTGGAAATATTAAATAATAAAAGAAATCTGACTCAGCAAACTAGGACTTAGTCAATATCTAACTGCCTTCCTACTCTTATTCCTCTTATAGACTAACGGAACTCTATCAGGTTGAGGGACATATTTCGTGTGTTGGATATTCTATAAAATAAGATGGTGGTGTTACTGTCAAATCTCACCCAGCCTTGGTATCTCAGTTGTTGTTTTTGCATGCTACCATTTTCTTTCTCCTGTTGACATGAGTTTGAAGGACTTTCTTAGCATTTTATTTGCTCTATGTTTCCTGCAAAGTTAGCAATATCTGCCATTGGAGTTTTGTTGCCTTTTCATGGGAGTTTCATCAACTGGCACAATAAAATGGTGACCTTACCCCAAGTAGTAAGGGAGTTGTTTGGATAGTCTTGCTTGACTAGTATAGTCTCAGAATTGTCTCATTTTGCTTTATTCCTAGACTTTTTCCCTAAATGGAATTAATTATACTTCTTACCTTCTGACTGATGATGTTAACTTCCAGGAAGTTGCTGTGAAGAAGTTTCTGGATCAGGATTTCTCAGGTGCTGCCTTGGCTGAATTCAAAAGAGAAGTAAGCATTAAGTTGTGTTTTTGTGCATCCAGTCACTGTTAATGATGATCTAAATGATAATTTCTAAGAAGAATCTAACGTATGCTGGTTTTCTATAGAAATAAGGGTGGGGATTAATGAAAAATGGTTCTGAACTTCTGATGGTCATAATGTACCATCTACTCACTTATTGCCTTCGTTATTCTTGCTTCTAAAAAGAATAACTGCGGGACGAAATTTAATATTCAACTGAAACAGTGGACTGGACAAATGAATGGTCAAATGGCCTTATGTTTAAACTTTGGTTTATAAGTCATAAGACTATAACAAATAGTACTGTTATCCTTATTTACTTGAGGCCGATATGCTAATCCCTTTTCCTTTTGTATTCTGTAAGGTAAGGATAATGCGTAGACTGCGGCATCCGAATGTTGTTCTTTTTATGGGCGCTGTTACTCGACCTCCTAATCTCTCAATCATTACAGAGTTTCTTCCTAGGTAAATTTGTGCACCATCTTTTCTTTTTTGGCATTTCTCAAGAGTTTATACTGTCATTATTGTGTCACAAAATTATGACCCTCTTTGTCCCAACAAGATGAAAAACAAACAGTAGTGGCCCACACTTCATATCTGTGTTGGTCCCTAAAGTCTAGAAGGTTGTGGGAAGAGGTGAGCAATTTTATTTACTCTTTTCACAATTATAGCTCTTTTGTTATTGATGTTGCACTTAACAGGGGAAGCTTGTACCGAATTCTTCATCGTCCTAATTGTCAGATTGATGAGAAACGCAGAATTAAAATGGCTCTGGACGTGGTATGAAATAATTTATTTCATCCTTCTTTCTTTGACCAACATTTTCATTGTTCGTCTTTCATTTTTGATTGCTTTGGGTTGCAGGCTAGGGGCATGAATTGCTTACACACCAGCACGCCTACGATCGTTCACCGTGATCTGAAGTCACCAAATCTTTTGGTTGATAAGAACTGGAATGTTAAGGTGTATATTGAAACTTAATGCATTATCAGTGTATCTTGTCAGCTCCCCCCCCCCCCCGCCCCATTTATACCTATTCCCGAATTCTTTCTTTACCCATCAAATTAGATGTTTGTTAGTGGTGGACCCCTAGCTATTGGGCCAAAAGTGTTAAGGATTTGGGGGCGTGGTAAGAATCAGAGAGAAATAGCCGAGGATGAAGGGGGCAGGAGGGGCAAGGGAGGAATTATCTAGCAATAGCTATATTGCTTAAAGGGACAGGGCGTTTTACAGTCACTTGTGCCTTGAGGGCGCCTTTTGCCTTTGACAACACTGTATTAGCCATAGATACTCTCTTGAGCTTTAGCTTTTGGGTGGCGGTCTGAGGGCGTAGATGAAGAATTCTCTTAAAGGAGAGTCTCCAGCTTTTTTTAATGCTAGAGAACCTTACATCTTGTGTTCTACTCTTCATTTTGCTACTGCAATCGCTACATCTGCTAGATGCTCTGCCCATTTCTATACATAAATAATATTATGAATATACAAATCTTGTAGGTTGTGTTTATTAAACTTTCCGAGCCTTTTCTTCTTTCTTTTGGGCCTTTTTCTGGGGTGGGGAATAATCATCTGCAGTCAGTAGTTGTGGGTTTTATGGAGGAATGTACTTTGACAGCCTGCTCTTTTATATGTCCGCAGGTTTGTGATTTTGGTTTGTCAAGATTGAAGCACAACACGTTTTTATCATCCAAGTCAACTGCTGGAACGGTGAGCATTTGAAACAATTCTCTTTTATTCTGGGTGATCATTTATTTATCCACAGTCTCTATGTTCAACCCTGACTTTTTCTTCTGCCTGTCAGCCTGAATGGATGGCTCCTGAAGTTCTTCGCAATGAACCCTCAAATGAGAAGTGAGTTGTTCTCTAACTAAACCCTTTTACGTTCTATTTTTCAGCTTTCAGTAAATGTTTTCTATTTGAATTTTATGTCTTATGCGGGATTCCTGTTTATAGAAGTATTTATGCCATAGTATGATAGCAATAAAACCTAGTATTGAAAAGTCCGTCTATGGATTTCACCATCACCAATTCACATTATATTTCCTCTGGCTTGAGGCTCGGAAAACATGGCTGCTGAAGGGTGTGATGCATCCCAACTAACATGCGCAAATGCACAGGTGTGATGTATACAGTTTCGGAGTCATTCTATGGGAGCTTGCTACTCTAAAGTTGCCGTGGAGTGGGATGAATCCTATGCAAGTTGTTGGTGCTGTAGGTTTCCAAAATCGTCGTTTAGATATCCCCAAAGAAGTTGATCCTTTAGTTGCAAGAATTATCTGGGAATGTTGGCAACAGTAAGCGCTGTCTGTTTTCAGTTTTATTTGGCGTAACGCTTTTTACAACATTAGTTTAAAAAAATCGCTGTCTGAAAATTTCCTTTTCCCAGGGATCCCAATTCTCGACCCTCATTTGCCCAGCTCACGGTAGCGCTAAAGCCCCTGCAGCGTCTGGTAATGCCGTCTCATCAAGATCAGCCAGCTACACATTTGGCGCAGGAGATTTCTGTAAATTCTACCCCTTGAATTGTCTCCATTTCTCAAGTGTGGATACGGAGGCTCTCTGCATAGTTTACTTCTGTGAATATATATCGAAGGAAAAAAGAGAAGTGAAAATCACACCAAAGCTTGTACGGCAAATGTTTGTGTTGAGGAATATAAGAATCGTGCTGCAGCTCAAACGACTGCAGAACCATTTTGTATAGATATTCATAGTTTCCCCAATGTCGCTCAAGTGAGTTTGCTGTCATCTTCAACGTTTCAGTCAGAGCGGCAGATTCTACCCAGATTCATGTAGGATAATTTTTACGTTATATCATGACTTCATGATGTAACAACGGACCCTTTCAATAATTCATTGTCATTGCTTATCAATATAACTGGATGGAAGGGAGGGAAATGAAACAAGAAATAATGGATTTTAGAAATAATTTTATAACGTAGGGGGTAAGTATATGAGCAATTTTAAGCATTTTTTCCAAGTGCTTTTAGGCGAAAAGTTGAGAAGAAAGAAAATGAGAGAAGAGAAAATAGGAAGAAGGAAAAAGTAGAGAGAAGTTGTTACCATCTTTTTTGTTTGGATGGATGAAAGAAAATAGAAAGAAAAAAAATTAGTAAATATTTAAATAACTAAAATATCTTTATCAAGATATATCATATTTAAAATTAAATTAAATTAAACATTGCAATAGAAAAATTTTACTAACATTAGCATCATCAAATAATTTAAAATCAAGTTATTTAGTTTATATACATTTTCAGATTATTATGTTTTAAAACCAAATGATTTAATAAAAATAGTTTTAAGATAATAAAAAATAAAAAGTGAATAACTTTTTAAATATAATAGAAGAAAATAAATATAGAGAGGAAGAGAGAAGAGGGGCAATCATAAAAATCTTATTTTTCTTTTCAAATCTTTTCATATATGGAGAGAAAATTTGGAGAAAAAAATAAGACATGAGGTTCATTTTATTTTCTCCTCCCTTTTTCTTCCTCCTACATTTTCTCCCCTATTCAATTAAGAGAAATCTTGTCTTTTCTCATGTTTTCCTCTCCAGTTTTCTCTCTTCTCTAATTTTCTCTCACTCTAAGCAAAGGGTTAAAGGTAAAAGCCTAATAATAATGAACCAATAGGCCAGAAGTTGAACAAAATGTGATGGTATTTTGTTAAAATGTGTTATTGCAGTCTTCAAACGAATATTTCCCAATCAATGAAGGGTTAAACTTTAGAAAGTAATTAGTTCTTTCTTAAAAAGCTAAAGATTATTGTAAAACAAAGCTGAATTTCGAAATGCTCTTGGGATTGCGAGCCTGAAGATATCAGTAGATACAACAACCGCAGTGGTCTAACTACACGAGACGGATCATTAATTCATTATTAATGATCGATATTATCAGTAGATAGAAGACTACAGATGACCAGATCCCTGACACTGCCCTTAAGATAAGTGTACTTCCTGAGCAGGCCTTCCCTTTGGAACCCAACCTTTTCCAGTACCCTCTGAGAAGCCTTATTCTCCGCAACAGTGAAAGCTTGTAGCCTTAGTAAGTGAGGCAAATCCTTGAACACTTGTGACACAGCCATCTTCACTGCTTTTGTGGCAATCCCCTGGCCCCAGTACTTGGCTCCTATAGCATAACCAATATCCGCCTTGCAACGTTCATCGCCAGACCATGGAAACACTGAAACAAAGCCGATCGAACGGTCATCGAGGATTCGAGGCATATTGAGCGTCGCCATGGATGAGGTATGCAAACATCTCTGATGAAAGCCAATGCCTCTTCCTTAGAACCACAAGTCTTCCACCGCAGGTTCTGAGTCACTTGATCGTCTCCTGCCCATGACAAGAAGTCGTCGGCGTCGGTCAACTTGAATGGCCGCAGCGAGATCCTTGACATATCCATTGCCGTAATTGCTTTGCTGTGTCTCCATTATTGCCGTACCCTTGTGCATATTTTATATAGCCAACATTTTCGGAATATTATATCAAATGGATGCTGGTCGGTCAAATACTAGAGGCACGAAAAAGAGCCGTATGATTAAGTGCTCGGGTCAAAAACAGACTTGCTCTGCTTTGCTCTCCAAATTCACCACTCTGGTTTTTTCTTTTTCACCGTGCTTTCCGGCAATTAACTTTTGCCTTTATGTGTCGGTGGAGTTGGACTTCGCCGTCATACGAGCCCCTTGTATCCATACAAAGTTTTTTTCCCCCCCACCCAATACGAAGTTATAATAAGTTGTACTATTCATAAAGTATGAATAATACAAGTTATCTCAGATTCTACGTAGCAATGAGAAATCATGTTTAGTTAGCTTGAAGAGCTGTGCTTGACATACAAAATGGTATTTTGATTTAATTGGCATGGGAGAATTTTGATTTTAGAATATAAGCTAGTATTTGTCTTCAACATGTACGATTGGGGGGAAATATTTTTGCTAGTTTAAATATTTTCATGCTTCATGTATTGAATGAAAATGCAAGGAGATGACAACCATTGGGATTAGAAGAATTAAACTCATGACCACGTCAATATTGAAAGGTACTCTTTTTCTTTCTCTTTTTTTTGGTGAAATGAAAGGTACTCTATTTTTCAGTCAAATGAAAATATCCTCAGAATCATACATAATTAATCCCCACTTTTTTGAGTGAGAGTGGAGAGAAGGGAACCAGGAATTAACTCAACGAATTCGCTTTCAATCAATTCACAGCCGCCAATGTGAACGTCAAAAAAAAGGGTAAGCATCTATTTGAGGAATGATCCTTTCGCCGCATCATTTTCCTGCGCATCCGGTAGTTTGTCCAACTGAACCAATAAAACCAGAGCACCAGGGCATATTGATTCTAGTATTTTGGGATCCCAACAACCAGAACCCGGCGACCCGCCCCTTCTATTGTTGAATAGGTAACTTCTGAATCACTTTAATCCTTTCCACAGCACCTTCATCAATAAAGCAATAGCAGCTGATCAATCTTGAAAATATATTCACATGGAAATATTGAATCAAGTCCAACAGAGTGTTTATTTTCCAGTACCAAGTAGAACTAAATAATTGGAAATAAAATCAGATTTTATTACAGATGTCTGCTTTCATAGCCTTTGTATTTAGTCCAAGAGCTTACCATATACCATTAGATGACGCATTTTACACTCTGAAGAGATATTACAATTAAAATAGAAAGAAAGATAGTCAAAATTATTTCATTAGCATAATTTAATTTCTTCAATTTCGCGAGAATTAAGATACATGTAAATCTGAATAACCCTTTATCACGCAGAGAATTTGAAAACAGGGCCAAATTACCGTTTGTATCTCTTCTTGGAACCACATGGACAGAGCGCATTCCTACTCACTTGTCCACTTTGGGCCAAATTAGACCTGGCCAAATCCAATGGAGTTGAACCGACCATCTTTTGCACCTAGACAACATAAAATGCATATTATTTTCCGGTGTATCTAAATAAAAAAAAAAACATAAAATACATATTTTGCATATGTTCAAAATCAGCATCAATACTAGCACCAGAAGAATCACCTCCACATTTTTCTTAAAATTTTTTAGTTTTGATATAACCGCTGGCATTAGGAAGACATATGGGAGAAAAATAAGAAAACCAAGGGAAGAAGTTAAATCCACTGATCAAAACAATTATTCCAGAGCTCCAGGAAATGAGGAACAACTCTGATTGGCAGCTAACCACTAGCCGTATGGGTCTTAAACATTGTAGGGTGGGTAGGACTACTTTTGGGGAGACTATATATTGCTTTGTAATGAAACTAACATACGGCAGGTAATTTTTGGGAGAGAGTATTGAGGGAGAGCCCTGGCCTCTCGAATGCCATGGGGAGCTGCTGTGTTAAAGCTTTGTCATTTTAGTTCCAGTGTAACCTTTTACTATTAAGTTGCTGTTGTGATCTATTTTGATAATCAGGGGGAAATAGGGCTTTGAGCTAGAATCAGGGGAGCTTGCTGTATCTCGATTCAGTGTTAGAACATTAATATCAAAGCCTCAGGATTTTCCTCACTTATTGCTGCTCTGCTTCATTACTGTTAGTTTTGTTGTCTGTTTTATCAAGCATTAAAGCAGGGTCACAACAAGTTTCAAAGAAGCAAACGAGATCGTCCTTAACAAATTCTGACATGTAATAGCACTTATATTTTTGTGGCTAATTTTGTACACAAGATCGATCCATTCCCCACACATATCAACAATAATAATCATAATGTGCAAACCAAAAACACACCAAGGCTTATATTGTTTCTTTTTATTTGGAGCATGTTATACTACCTCAGCAATGCTCTTTGGCATTGGTTTTCCTTCTTCCTTGAGCTTCTCTATCTTCTTTTGTGCTTCTTTAGCCCAAGTGAACTTCGACAGTGCATTTTCCACATCAGAAATTGTGCAATTACAATGCTTTGCTGCTTCTTTTTTTTGAGGGGTCTGGAGATTCTGAAAATGAGAAATAATAAGGTTACAGTTAGCTTCAGTAGAACTGTCAGGGAATATAGACAGATAGACAATCAGTGCAGAAATTCATCAAGAACATAAACTTCGATCATATAAGACAATTAGATAGTGCCAAAAGCTCAAACATGGTGTTTGGAGCGAGGAACATTTTAGGTGGCAAGTAAGTGATGGGGACACCCCAAAAAGTTTTAGACAATGAATTTCATACGTCATTATGGCTGGTTTCTTAAAGGGTTAATATCATTTAGCAGATTTTCTATTCTGTCTTAGTGCATTACAAATTCGGGGAAAAAAGAACAAACGACAATATTCCCAGGCACCTACTAAGATGACTGACGTGAACTTCAACTATAAGCGGTGGCTAAAAGGCTGATGGTCCCGACGTTAAAAGATACAGGTATTAAGAAGGCGGCGTCGCTACTGAGGGGGAAAAAAGGGAAAAGAAGAGAAATAACCTCTCCAGTGGGGTCAAAACCTGCTAAACATCGAATTATCGCTTCCTGTTTCTCGAACGCATCAGCAAAGGTCGCTTCACTACTTCGACCAACTACGTACTGCTTGAACGCCCCTACTCTTCTTGCTTTCTTCATTTCATCCGCAAATCCTTCAGAAAAGGGGGAAAACATAAATTTGAAGGACGGTTTTCTGTTAAAAAAATGTGATCATGAATTACGTAAGATAGCTAGGGGCGAGAGGTTAAATGGTAGAAGGGTAATGGAACTCACGGAGAAGCGTGAACGAATCGGAGCTGATTTCGGATTCGTTGGAATCGGAAGGGGTCTTTTTGCCGGTGAAGACGCCCTTGACCTTCTCCATCCAGGAGGCATGGACCTGCGCTGTGGAGAAGATTGAGCGGCACTGTGACTTACTTAAGATGCGAACTCCAGCCATCCTTGATTCCGCGGCTACGCAGACTTCGTTCGATCTTGCATTTTCTCATTCTCTCCAGTCTCCCCCTGAAATGTTTGATGTTGGATTTCCATCAAGCAACGGCGTCGTTTACTTGCTCTTCCCGGTTCGGTTTGTTTGGTACGGGAAAAATAAAAGAAAATAAAAAACAAGCAAAATTTTAATAAATTTACTTTAAAAATTAAAAAATGAAAAAAAAAACTTCTAATTAATGTTTATTATTCTTTTATATACTTATTTTTTTATTAAAATTTTAAAATCTTATTGTTCCAATTTTTCAAATAAAACTTATTAAAAAAATTCATTTATTTTCTTCATACCAAACAGTACTAAGTAATGGGTAGTTCAGACTTTTTATTTAAGTGTCCTGAGCTTCACCCAACCCAATTTCGGGCTTCAGAGGCAGGACCTTAATTTTTTTTAGAGCCCATCTACGTAGCTTAAAAATCCATTTCAAAGAAGGCGAGTGGGAGCTATTTTTATTATTTTAAAAGTCAGTTTAACGAATGTACTTTTGATAAACAGTAAACCAGACACAGCAGTTTTTGCCCCTTTTCATATTCAATGTGTCATTATAAATCCCTTTTATGCTTTCTTTTTTGTTTTTGCTTAATTTCTTTAGGCCTGCTGGGCCCAATTTATCACCCAAGAAGCAGAGGGGGTGAAAGCAGAACTTAGAAACATCCACGCTGAGAAAAATCAGAAGTTACAACTAGGATATAACTCATTCAATGTCACTACATTACCCCATTTAGAACTAACAACTACTGGTTGCAAAATATAATGAAAACTAAATTACATCTTTTACATCAATCTCAAAATAGAATTAAAAAAAAATTTCCAAAAAAAAAAAAAAAAAACGCTAGCCTTTCCAGCATGTCACCTCAATTTATAACTCAACTCTCCCTGCTTTCTTTGGAGTCTTCGTCAAAAATCACGATGATCCTTCTCTGTCTAGATGCTTGCAAAAACGTTAATTCTCCTGCACAATTAGATGTGCCAATGATCAAAAGACTCGATAAACTTTTCAACTACCCAGCGAAAAGAGGCATTCAGAGCAAAGGCACAATAAGTGCACTGAGACCACTGGGAGCTACTTTCTTGAGCTTCTATTACAATTAAGCCTTCGAACGCCTAAATTCAAACCATATCTCGTAGTGATTAAATAGCAAACTATCATGAGTATGCTTCCCAATATACTCAAGCCCCAAACTCGCGAGTCTCTCTGTGCATTCTTCTCCCCGCAATCGTGAACAGAACTTGATATTATGTGATATAAAGATTCGTCCTTCATAAGGTTTCAATCTACTGGCTAGCCTCTTCAGCCCAACCCAAACGAGCTTATCAGGCATATGAAGAAATACGGCGCTAGCATATATCAAATCATACATAACTCCAGAGCCAAACTTACTGAAATCCATGTCCTCTCCCTTCACAATCAAAGGGCGTTTGAACAAGAGGCCTTGGGAGGGAAGCTCATACCTCAATGCAGCCATAAGGGAGAGCTCATCCCTTTCAAGGCAATGAAAGTGCTCTGGATTTAAGAACCGAATAAAATGCAAGCCAACTCGAAGAGTACCACAACCAATCTCTAAGACACGGGAGTCTGGTCTGAGTTGAGAGGACTGAGCAAGAAATTCAAACACATCTCTTCCACCAGCCCAGGGCTCACCATAGTTGCTGTGGTGCTCTTCAACCAGGAGTTCCCCCGGGCAAGGCAGTGCAGTGTGATTATCTGATTCAGGTCCCTCATAGTGTGATATGCCCTTAAATCTGTAAGCAGCAGAAATACCATATAGTTCGTGCCAAACAAACTGAACTTAAAATTACAACAAAATGCATCACTGTGCACAAATGAACTAAGCAAAAACAACATTTTGATGTCTTTGAATAAGTATGCTAAGAGAAACAGAACAGGGCAGGTTTTCAGTTTTAGAGACATCTAATGAAAAAGAACATTGTTTGTCCTAAGGGTGCGATGATGAAATTGGTGCATCCAAAAAGAGTCTTGTATCAAACCAAATTGACACAGCATAGAGGTTTGAAGTAGGTGCTTTCTGGTGTTTAATTTGAACAAATTCTGCCATTATTGGAAACCAGACAGATCATTTCCGCATCTTCCAAATCACAAAACAACATCAGAAAGAAAGGAATCGTATACACAAATGAATCGCAGTA
Organism: Neltuma alba; assembly: GCF_004799145.2. Classification (NCBI taxonomy): domain Eukaryota; kingdom Viridiplantae; phylum Streptophyta; class Magnoliopsida; order Fabales; family Fabaceae; genus Neltuma; species Neltuma alba. The sequence continues at coordinate 14,962 of NW_021634289.1, read as the reverse complement.
TTAAAATGAGCACAAAGGCAAATTTCAAAAAAAAAAAAAAAGGAGGGGGCACAGTTAAAAATATACATCTTGGCGACCAGACAAATTCAACAAAACCATGCAGACTAAACTCAGTTTAAAATCAGCATATCGGCATAAGCAAATTTCCTAAAACTCCCACTTCCATTTCATTAAATCTCTCCAGTCTTGCTGTATCATGCGCCTTTACAATATATCCCTTAAATTCATTTAGCTAATCATTGATCTCGATTTCTAATCTATTTGCATTTTGTTCCAATTCTCTCTTGCAAGCTAGAGTTTCAGTTCAATTATATGTATGACGAACGAATGTTGTTGGTAACTACTGAGAGGAATATGAAGCTAGAGATCAAAGGATCGCCCATGAATAGGGAGATATCTTGGTGTTAAGGCAAGGTTTATTTCGGATGAGAACAGAGCAGCTACTAGACCCAAAAAAAAAAAGAGCCTATACCCAGGAAATGGACAAGAACAGGATCAACGGGTCTTACTGTCTAAGATCCTCGAGTTGCTGAGCCCTAGTGCGAGGGTTAATGCCCTTGCGGAGCACATTGTCATGCATATGAAGCCCGTTCAATTGGATCTGATATTTTACCCACTCTACGTCCTCCTTTGTTGTCGAAAAGGGAATATTGCCGCTACCCGACCCGGAGGTATCATCACGAAAACCGTTTCCACTGGAAATAGGTGTGTCAGCAGCTGAAGGGCAAGAGCAAGAAGAGAGCGTTGACAAGAGGAAGAGGAGGAAAATAGCGGCGGCCAAGGCAGAGAGAACCAGAGCCGGCACTGTCACCACTATGCCTTTCGACGCCGCCGGCGACGATGAGAGTGCCATCTATGATTTATCCCGTTCTCAGCGCCTGCGCAAGGCAGACTCTAGATCAGGGTCGGTGACGGATCTTCCCAGTTGCGGTTAATAATCGCCAAGGGGTTTTGTTTGGCACCTGCGGGCACGTCAACGACACCGTTTCAAGGCTCACCATCAAAAAAGTGTATTTTATATTTACATTAAAGCAGAATTCTTAAACAGACGATCCACTGTGTGGGTGATAATTACTCCATAGTTTATTTTTAAGCTCTACATCTGACCTAGTTCCCCCGATGCTCCAAGTGGCTGGCAATAAGAGTATTTGTTGTGAGCCTTTTATTAGTTTTCTGAGAGCCAAAAATCAGATACCGCTCATGTTTTATAGCTTTACGTAAGACTCATGTTAGGGGGCTGTGTTTATGTCATCTTCCCCGCTTATCAGCTTATAGTCCACGGATAACATATCTCTGAACTCGTAATGTGATTCCATAGTGCTCCTGGCCATCTCAAGATACTCGGGGTGCGAAGCAAAATACGGCTCTATCATACTTAGCTAGTTGCATCTCATGCCAACCATCTGAACAGAGCAATATTCTCAGTGCCTGTTTGGGAGGGTTTATTTTGAGTCATAAGAAGCTTATTTTTTGAAGAACCCCGATTGAAGATTGTGGTATTATTTGGTACAACTTGTGGGTTACTGAGTTTGAGAGCCGAAAACTATGCAAACGTGGGATTGAAAATAAGCTAAAGGAGGTAACTTTTACCTGCTTATGGCTTATATTCTCTCTCATTTTTGTCTCACGCTTGTCCCCTCATCCCATGCTTCTCCCTCTATCTCCCATCTGTCTCTCTCTCTCTCTCTTTCTTGGCCAACATGAGCATGTTGTTCTTTAATAAGAATGCGTAGATTAAATATTTCCTAGTGCTATAATATCAGTCCAATAAAATCCAGCCTTTTAAACATATTTTAATGATATTTTTTATTATGATATTTTAAATTAATAAATTAATCATTTTTTATTATTTAATAAAACTCATATTCATTTTGATAATTTTACAAACTAAACTTACTAATTTAAATTTATTGCATTATGTAAATTTATTTCTTTATTATTTTTCATTATCTAATAAAACTCATAACTATTTTAGTAATTTTTCAAACTAAGTTTACTTTTGTTCAATCATAATCTAAATAACATTTTATCCAATCTAACTTTTATAAAATTTAATCCAAATACAGTTCATATTACCCAATTTAACTTTTACTCAATCTCACTTTTTCAAAGGTCAAATTGCTCATAAATTACTTTTTCAATCGTCAATCTAAACAAACTCTTAGTGTGTGGAAGCTAGGAAGCCATATTGAGATATACACAGATAAACCGGTTGTGCCCGGGGGAGGATAAACCGGTTGAAGAAACTGCCGAGTATTAAACACGAGCACATCCTTTACGTGTTCAAACCTCACTCTATCATGCTATCAATGGCTAGTGCCTCTTATTAGGCTCAACTTAATTAATAAAAAAACAAGCAGCCGCATTTGAAGTGTTATTACATATTAAATGTGGGCAATTGAGAATTTGAACTGTGTATATGTGTTTTTTTTTTAATCTAAATTTCCACTAGATTGTAAAGCCAAAAAAATAATGCCTGGCCTTAGAATTTGAACTAACAATCTTGATTTATAAACTAATTTTTTTACCAACTAAACATGTTTTTTTTCAATTTGGACTCTCTTATGGTTTCTCATTATTTGTATTGCATGTATTTGTTTAAATATGTTTTTAACTTTGTCGTTATTGGTATTGCTGTTTTGATATTATTTCTGGTCTTTAACATAATAGCTAGTCAACTGATATGAATATATAAAAAAAAAAAGTTAAGTTAATTGTTTGAAATAAATAAGTATTATTATTTTTTAAATACCCCTGCTAATAATCATGTATATAAACACAAAGCATAAAGTAAATTAAGATTTTATATTTATAATTAAATTAAATATCAAATTAGATTTTATATAAAAACAAACCATTATTACACAATACATAATTTTTCTAATCAAACCATTATTGGCCGCGTGTCGCGTTAAATTGAGTCACTTTTTTTATACTATTTTTTGGCCAACACACATATTTTTTATATTATCCTCATCCTTGATATAAGAGTTAGTTTGATTTGATTTTAAATATAATATTTCAATCAACTTTTTCTATCATATTTATCTATTTTTTCTGAATGTAGTATTTACAGTAATTGTACGTGTTAAGTGTCTTATAAATAGTAATATTAATTAATACGCATGATTAACAAGGATATTTGAAAAAAAAAACAATATCTATTTACCACAAATAACTAACCTAATTAGTTTCTTGATGTAGTCAAATTAGCCAGCTAATTTTTATGTCAGTTACCGAGATATAGCACATGACAATTTATAGATAAAGTGATTGAATCTAGGTTTTATATTCCATGCTAACATCCATAATCACTTATCTTTAGGAGACAGTTCCCCGGGCTAATTTATAGAAATCAAATAACTGCATGCATAGAATCATTCTAGCAACTATAAGAACTATGTTGTTTGCAAATCATAAATAATACTCATAATTAACTAATTTAAATAGTTTAAAATATTAGTTAAATTAGTTAATATTTTTTTTAAAGCACCCTAATAATCTTTTTTGATTTCCTCTTTTCTTCTTATTTGCTTATTATTGAAGGAATATCAGTATGATTAATTTGAAAAAAATCGATAAGTATGTAAAATACGTGTTATATATAGGACTAACATCACTTCTCAAATTAAGTTTTACATTAAAAATCCAAAGGATATAATAATTATTTTATTTTACTTGCACATATTGAACTCCCCACAATTATTTTTATTTCTTTTAAAAAATTTCATAAAAACAAATTTTTCTTGGTTGGAAGAATTGAAATTTAAATACCCTATTTAAAAAAATCATCCAAAAGCCACCATAAGTTTAAAAATCTAGGAGTGTTTGATTAACCTAAAAAGTATTTTTAAAAAATACTTTAACGCAAGTCAAAACAAAATTTTTCTTGCATATTTATTTTATATATTGTAAAATTATTTTTAAAATAATAATTTTTTAAAAATCCAGGAGTGTTTCACCCAAACATTTTTTAATTTGATTTTTTAATTTGAGAACAGCATGACCATGAATGATCGATAAATTATACACCATCACTACTTTGAACTAATCTGAGAGTGAATGAAATATTAGGCAAGGAGGGAAACGGACTCCGTCGCTTGTTTGTTCCCGGCTTAAAGCCATAAAAATCAGACGCGAATCACGAAACCTGCTTCCCTAAAAAATGCGACCGTGGCAAATGCTGAAAAGCTAACGCAGGCCCCGAACTATCGGGAACGATTTCCCTCGGTAAAAAAGAAGTAACGATTTTCCGTTTTCCAGTCTGGAATTTTTCTTAGACGTGCAAGGACGATCTTGTCCTCGATTAAAAAACACAAACCCAGTCAAAGGACCTGCCGCAATAAAATCGAAGCCCAATTTTCACTCTCCTTTCTCTCTTCGGAAAAGCCTCCCTGTATCGTTGAAACTTCGGCAGTGGGAGGAGACAAGCTGAAGGAAGCTTCGAATTCTTACTGATTGAGGTTAGGACTTCACCATTTTCTCTACCTTTACATCTCTTCTTTCTCTAACTCGATTTTAAATTTTAAATTCTTATTTGTTAAATTTCTATTGCAAAATAACTCTCTGCATCTTACAACAATCAACATGGTTGGTTATGTTCCCGCGGGCCCTTGAATGCCTGACCCGATGATCGGCTTAGTAAATTTTGCTGTTAGTCCTTGTTGGGGCATTTTTTATTTTATTTCTTCGCTTTTTTTCTGTTTATCAGGATGTTGAGGTATGTGATTGCTTCAGGGGGTTTAATCTGTTGTCTCTTCTAGGTTTATTTTGATGATCGTGGTTTTTGCTTAATTCGCTTTTTGGCCCCCCCCAATAAACTCGATATGCTATATACATCTTTTGCTTGATTATTCCGGCATTGTGGAAAGAATGAGTTTGGGTTGATGCTATCCTCTGCAACCCTCACGGATAATTGTATGATCTGGATTTAAGTGGTTTATGGGCTCCTGGGCTGTGCCAAATGCTTTCATCTGAGTCTTACTTTTAATAGAGACTATTGTCCCCATGAATGGAAAGTTTTTCTTCGGTAATTTGAAATGCCCCTCGAATTTTTTGGAGTTTTAGACTTCTGAACAGAATGTCAACATTAAATTATTGTCAACGGGTTCTACGTATACGTTTTAATTTTTCACTTTCACTTTATATCGGTGAAGACAGAAGTTGGGTTGTTTTTCTGTGTTTGAAATTTAGTAATTAGTGTGGTGGACGAATATCATTTGATCTTGTATGCCTCCTTTGCATTTTCTGCTGTTAACTCCTTTATTTTATTGACACTTCGAGAATTATGTACTGTCATAGTTTCTGCAATGCATCGTGTGGGAAGCACAGGAAACACAAACAATTCAAGTCGGCTTCGTAAAGAGAAGAGATTAACATATGTTTTGAGTGATTCTGATGACACAAAGGTGAATTCATCATTTCTTTTTCTTTTTTGTTGTATCTAAACATCTAAATGTCATGGTTGTTTCTTGTAATTTGTGCTGCTGACCATTTTAAATTCAAACATATTGTTTTACAAAACCTGCCAATTCCCTGGGACTGATTAGGTTGTTTGTAGAAGTAATATATGTACATCTTTTGTGTAGTCAGATGAAAATAAAATTTCTCTGTTGTTTAATAGCAGCCCTCAGCGGTATACATATTTGCCCTCCTTATTTCTTAATATTTAACACTACCTCCTATTTGCACCTGGTATTTGACTTCATCAGGTGCTTTTTATTCATCCCTCAAAGATTTTGGTCAGAAATCCCCCCTTGAATTTTGTTTACGTTGCTCTTTCCTTCTTTGTTTGAAATTTATTCCTTTTCTACAGCACTGTGCAGGCATAAATGGTTTGGCTACCCTCAAGTCTTCTGTTTCTAATGGGCCTGATTATCTCTTCACCGGGAGCCGTGATGGCACACTGAAACGATGGGCACTGGCTGAAGATGCTGCAACATGCTCTGCTACCTTTGAGTCTCATGTTGATTGGGTAGCTTCTTTATTTATTAAATTTCTCCCTGCTTCACTTGTCAGGTTGTAGACGGATTTGTCAGTCTTGGGAAGGCATCGTTGTTTAATTATTCATCTAGTGGACTTTTGTTGAATGGAAAACTAAGAGATTTCTTGTTAATTATTAAGGTGCTTTTTTTTTTTTTTGAAGTCAAATTAAACGTCCAACCTTAATTGTTAGGTCCAAAATTGTGAGGTGGGGAAATTGTAAGCTATGCAATTAACTAAATATTTCTCATTCGTGGGATGAACCCAGAAAAATTAGTTAGTGGGGGCCAATTTTGTGCCTAATATAAATGTTAATACTATATGGAGCTATAATTTCAAATACTCATCGAAATTGATATAAAAATCATTAATTACTAAAGAAACAATATGTATTTGTAATCAATATAATAGAAAAATTATTATTTTAAGTATATATGTTTCAGAATTTCAAAAAAATTTAAATGGAGTTAAACACAATTTTTCTTGGGTGAGGGACAAATGAAATTTGTCAGAGGGGGCAATTGAAATTTTTAGGGGCAATTCATGTGTAATTTTTTTCCCCCCCTCATGAACAACTTCTATACATAATATTAGCGTTTTTGTTGGTGGAGCAAGTGCCCCCTATGGTGATGCATACAGATCGCTCCTTGATGTGGAACTTGTAAGTGATATATTGTTATGATGATTATTAACTTTCTTCAGTCTTCATTTGCAATGGAGGTTGGAAATTGCTGTATTGATATGCAATTACTATTTATTTTGCATTTTGTTGGAAACACTCTTATTTGCACTTTTTAACTGTCGTTGGTTTCTTTTCTTGGAATTAGAATCCATAATGAGGAAAAATCGTGAAGACTGGATTAGACCATGACGGCATTTCACAGCCCTTAATTTCTGTTGCACAAAAATTTTAAATCACATTGAAATTTGATTGCCTATCGACGCTTTGGGTGAGCGCCATCTGAGGCAACTTTCATGGGCACTGAATGCTTAACCTTCTCCTGTGGTCATCTTTTCATTAGTATTTCTTCTTTAGAAAAGCCAAATCTTTTGAAGTGTCTCTAAGCTAAGCTCACCTTGTCTAATTACACTATGTTACGCAGAAAGTTGAGCAAATAGTTTCTTGCAATGTGGCCCATGCACAATCCGTAATTCATGCACGAGTTGCCTGGAACATGATTAAGTTGATTTTGCTTCTGCAGGTGAATGATGCTGTTATCGTGGGTGATAGAACACTTGTTTCTTGTTCTTCAGATGCAACCCTCAAGGTTAGTCACACCTTAATTATTTTATTCTTTCTATTCTTCTTCCATGTTGCCATTAAATATTTTATTGTCTTTACTTTTTCTTCTTTCCTGTCGGGTGCCAGACATGGGATGCCTTATCTGATGGAGCTTGTACTAAGACTCTCAGCCAACATTCTGATTATGTTACTTGCCTTGCGGCTGCAGAAAAAAATGTAATGTATCCAAACTTTATGTGCCATATCCAATTATTAAGTCCATCAAAAGAGTAAGAAGGCCCAATTTTATGTTTCATATAATTCACTTCAAATCTGAAAGATAGCTTTTCTTATTGAATGTCATAGATAGTTTTGATTAAAAAGAAGTTTTTATCTTTATCAAATTCATTTTCTAATCTTTTTATAGTGTTGTGCATTTTAGAGCAATATTGTTGCCTCTGGTGGCCTGGGCGGAGAGGTTTTCATTTGGAATCTTGAAGCTTCAATCACCCCAATCTCAAAATTCCATGAAGTTATGGATGATGATTGTTCAAATGGTGTCAATGGTTCTGGCAACTCCCTAATAATGACAGGCTTACATACCATCAGCTCAAACAACAATCTTTCCTCACCCACTAGTCATTGTCAAGGGTATATTCCGATTGCAGCCAAAGGCCATAAGGAGTCTGTTTATGCATTAGCAATGAATGAAGGTGGAACACTTCTTGTCTCTGGTGGCACAGAAAAGGTACAATATGGCAATGATTTCATTTTTATGCCCTTTCTGAGGTCTCTTTTGAGTTATTGTCTTTTTAATTAAAAGCAGTGCTGCAGTGGTTCTCTTGAACCTACCATAGCTTAAATTTCATTGGATAGCCTGCAGGGTATTGTCATTGACCTTTGGCATGTGCTTTATTTATGCCTTCCTTTTCCTCAAGGTTGTGCGTGTTTGGGACCCAAGATCTGGATCAAAGACTATGAAGCTAAGGGGGCATACGGATAACATTAGGGCTCTACTTCTGGATTCTACTGGCAGGTTTGTTGGGTGGAAATTTAGGATCAAATTTGCAGCTGAATTAACAACTAATGGCTATTTCCTTTCCCTTGCGTGCCAAATATTTCTTCTGCTGTTGAGAAGCAGTGTTTACAAGTGATTGAGTTTGGAGCTTGCTTTTGTCTTTTTATTTGTATCTTAAAACTTCCCTCAATTTGTAGGTTCCTCCAGCTTACATATAACTATGACTTAAATGACATTATATGCCACATAGCTTTTTGTGGTTCAGTAATGCAGACGAAGAAAGAATGAATTTGGTCATTAATAATTTTTGCTGCTAGTCATCTGAGATACTTCAATCATTCATTTTTGCAGGTTTTGTTTATCAGGATCATCTGATTCTATGATCAGGTATTTTTTTTAAACAATAATAAAAGAAAGCTAGGGTAAAGTTTGTATATGATGTCATAAGCACTAAAATTTAGGGTTATATGGTTGACTGATCTTCCGTCTCTCTTCATAGACTTTGGGATCTAGGTCAGCAGCGATGTGTACATTCATATGCTGTTCATACAGATTCTGTTTGGGCACTGGCCACCAGCCCATCATTTAGTCATGTTTATAGTGGTGGGAGAGACCTTTCGGTGAGTGAAGCTATCATTTAAAATAACGTTGATGTTAATTATTATTTTGACTTGACTTTATGTGACATCTTCTGTCTAACTTGCTAAGTTTATCCTTTTAATGCCCTTTTTATTTGCAGTTATACTTGACAGACTTGCAAACAAGAGAGAGTCTTCTGCTTTGCACTGGCGAAGACCCTATATTGCAATTGGCTTTGCATGATGATAGTATATGGGTTGCATCTACCAATTCTTCAGTACACAGATGGCCTGCTGAAGGACATTATCCTCAAAAGATTTTCCAAAAGGGCAATTCCTTTTTAGCTGGAAACTTGTCCTTTTCCAGGGCAAGGGTGTCCCTAGAAGGATCCTCCCCAGTATGCTACATTCATTTCTCATAGGTTCATCTTTTTGATTTAGGGTTAATATTGCTTTGTCTATGGAGTAGTGTAGTGCTAGGGGAGCTCATAATGCCAGTTGCATGATATGCACCTCGTGAAGAAGGAGCATATTGTTTACGTATCATGTTCTATTTAGGATGATAGGATTTGCCTTCCAATGATTTTAACTTATGAACTTAATCTTCATGTAGTTCTCTGTAGTGGGCACTAACTATCTTTTTTGTTGCGAAAATTTCCATCTCAATAGGCACCTGTTTATAAAAAACCAACCTTAACTATTGCTGGTACCCCTGGAATAGTGCAGCATGAAGTGCTCAATAATAGGAGGCATGTTCTGACAAAGGTAATGTTGATGTTATCTGTACATGTGCTACATGTGACTGTTGGTGGTGTTACTTATTCTGCTGCTTAATTGCTACCGTTTCTGTCTGTAATCTTGTGAACTAATAGAGGGCTCAATTAACAGGATACTGCTGGTTCAGTGAAACTGTGGGAGATTACAAGGGGCGTTGTGATCAAAGATTATGGAAAGGTGACCATTATTTGGATTTTTCTCCGTATGTAGTTGGAATGATGAGACATCTTTTATGGAAATCTTGACTTTTGGGGAAGGAGCTTAGTCTGCTTACTGATTCTTATCTGCAAGTTTCAACTGTAGCTAACTCAAAATGTCTCATGCTTTGAATGTCAACTTTTTAGGTTTCGTTCGACGAGATAAAGGAAGAGCTGTTTGAGATGGTATGATTACAGATTGACAACATTGTAGCAATCATTTTTATTGTTACTGATGCATCCCCGCAACACCCCCCCCCCCAAAAAAAAAAAAGAAAAGAAAAAGACAAAATGAACAATCTACAGAGCTTATTATTTCCGTCTGGTTTTTATTTTCTTTTCCTACTGCCTTAGGTTAGCATTCCTGCATGGTTCACTGTGGATACCAGGCTTGGAAGTTTGTCAATCCATATGGACACTCCCCAATGCTTCTCTGCAGAGATGTATTCAGCAGACCTTAATATTGCCAACAAGCCTGAAGATGATAAGGTAAATGGAACTCTGTTCATAATCAATTCACCTGCTTATTTCTTAAGGGTGCTTTGTGGATTTTGCTTCTATTATATCTATCTTTTGATCTATCTATTTATTATTGCAAGAAAGCTGAGGATTGCTGCAACTTTTTGTTGCCCGCTCTTCTGTTTAACTTTCTCAGTCATGCTGCTGCTCCCTTTTCTTTTGGTCTGATTAAGGCACTGCTTTCCCTTGTTCTACACCAGTCACACTACTTGTCTATTTATCTAAAGGAATGAATATGAAGTTGATTAAATAATACATCCTAATAATTAGATATAAAATCAAAATTGACATTTTTAAATTTTATCTTTTGAAGATTTTGTTTTTGCTTTCTTCTGGCTCTAATTGGGATTTGAATCAAGAACCTTCGGTCTAAAGAATGATTACTTTATTTATCAGAGTGAATAGGACAGTTATTTTTGTGGAGCTGACAGAGGCTGAGTATTATTTTGTGCTTTTAGAATATCCAGAAGTAGGTTTCGTTTATCCATTTTGTAGTGCTTTATTGTATCCATATCTAAAGCTTCCAATGGCACCATGAGGAGCTTACAATAATTTGTCATTGACTATCCGTTGTTAATCTCATGTTTCAATAAATGTACTGAAAGGAATTAAATGAGTCTGGTTATATTTCTGAAGGTTAATTTGGCTCGAGAAACCCTTAAAGGGCTCTTGGCTCATTGGTTGGTGAGACGAAAGCAAAGAGTGGGATCTCAAGCTAATGGGGAAATAGTAGTACCTGGAAAGGAAAGTAGTACAAGAAGTCTTATCCATTCAAGAATTGAGGTTGATTGCAGTACCGAGAATGATGCTAAGGTTTATCCTCCATTTGAATTTTCATTTGTTTCCCCTCCATCCATTATCACTGAGGGCACACGTGGAGGTCCATGGAGGAAGAAAATTACTGATTTAGATGGAACTGAGAACGAGAAAGACTTCCCCAGCTGGTGTTTGGACTGTGTATTGAATAATCGAATGCCTGCAAGAGAAAATACTAAGTAACTTCTTGTCTTCTCTGCATTTCCCCTTTTCTTTTCAAGACTTCCTCTGACAGTGTCTGGACCGTGTACCTGTTACCTTACGGAGAAAATGCCCAATAACATTTTGTCCTTTTTGTTTCGTGATCCCTCTTTTTTTGAAGTGGTTGCGTTTTGACTATGGCCAAGGCTTCAGTAAAGAAACCATGCTCATAAGATGTTCATACTAGTTGGCTGATGCTGCATAGAATCTATTTTTTTTGGTCAATTTTTTAATAACTTAAAGCCTTAATTGAAATATATATTCTGTCCATTCATAGTTGCTGTTGTCCTTGTTTTCTCAATGGTAAGTTCACTCTAGAGAGTTACATGGTCAGCAATGGTCCCTGCTGCCTGTTTCTGCTGCTGAATTTTCTCTAGGTTTTTGTCATTAATAGATTGAATTTATTATATTTTATTTTCCATTGGACAAAAAACCACAAAGTTTTCTTAGGGATTTGAGTTGGGAGAATGACAAATAAAGACCTTGAAAATTATTAAATTCCAAATCAAGATTCGTTACACACTTTAACAGGTTTTGACAACACTTGACTTACAAATAATAACACATTTTTGTAAAAATACCTTATTTGGAATTTTGTAATTTCCATGGTCTTTTTTTGTCATTTCGCATTTGAGTTTATTACTCACAGTGACAATCCTATCATTCTGGAGTTTTTCATAATTATGAATGCTTAATAGCTAAAACCAATTATGTAAAATTCCCAATTATATTATAGATTCTTTTGTAAAACCCATGCAGATGCAGTTTCTTCCTGCAACCATTTGAAGGTTCTACCGTCCAGATCCATACACAAGGAAAACTAAGTGCTCCACGTATATTGAGAATTCACAAAGTAAGCAACGGTATTTCATAGTAATGTTTCTTGTACAACGTATCCCAGAGTTATTGACATTTGGGAAAGCATTATTTTATGAATCAAGCAGTCATTCTCTTATAGCAATGGCTGTCTCTATATTAAATGAAATGCCATGTAGGAAGAGAGCAATGTGATACACCTTGATTTATGTAGTGTGGAATTGCGTCTTTTTGGGTGTCAAAGACACTAACATTAAATTGTGAGGGGTCATACACCTACCCGATATTCAAAAAAGCTGGCCGCGACAATTTTCTCTACTTGTGGAACTATTATCTCATGACTCATGTTACTCCCCATCTTTTCTTTTCTTCAATAGTTGTTATATGTGATTGACAATAAGCAATTATCATTAGAGAATATTTTGTTCTTTAAATTATATGTTCTTAGCCAACAAGAGTTGGTTTAGTTAAGTAGTCTACTCATAACCTACAAGGTCGTGAGTTCGAATTCTATTGCCAATGTAAGAATTTTGTTGGTGGGCGATTTGTAAGTATCTTTGTAAACGCTCTTTGAGTCTGAAAACATGCTCTAGCTCTGGTGAGCCCTTGGGACCCAGTTCACCTGAGTCACAGTTATATGTTCTCCTATTAATTTTTTTGTTAATGAATTTGGCCTTAATTTTGGCTAATTATCTAAAATTGTGTAAGTACTGAACAAATAAGAGAAGAGTAGCTATCATTAAAGAATATTTTCTCCTTTAAATTATAATGTTCTTTCATTAAATTTTTGTAAATGATTGAGCCTTAATTTTTGTTATTTATTTAAAATTGTGCAAGTATTGAGATAGTAAGATTTTTGTTTATACGGACACATATTCAGCGGCCAATTGATAAAGTTTTGACGGTTAGTTGATAATTATGAGATTCAAAACTATATTATAGGTGTTTGTCCTTTTATATAAAGCTGTCATTTATTGTTGAGACACTTTAAATGAGAGAAAAGTTGTAAGAGCGAAAATGGCCTAACATCCTTATATGAGCTGAAGCAAAGGCCAGGGAAGGCACCGAAAATTGATGAAAGCGTGTCGTATGTTATCAGTTTTTCTGTTTTCTGATGACTAGACACCACCCCCCCCCCCCCCCCAAGAAAAAAAAAAATTCCAAAAAAGGAAAGGTTTTGATTGAAAGCTGTACTCATCCTGACTTTCTTTCTAGTAGATGCTGTGTTTTGGAGAAGTTAAGTGCTCCTTTTTTTCATGCCCTTCTGTTGTCTAGGTTATTAATTATGTAATAGAAAAGTTGGTCCTTGACAAGCCACTGGATAGCTCAAATACCGAAGGTAGTTTTACCGCTGGATCTGCACTTGGGGATGGATCTTTTCGATCTGGATTGAGGTCTTGGCCAAAGCTTAAACCTTCTATTGAAATATTGTGCAACAATCAGGCAAGTTTATAAATTGTTTGAAATGCTGTCTCTTGACAGTGCATATGATACCATTGTCTAGATGCTAAAATTGAGTTAGTCTTGGCATGCCTCTTGAAACCTTTACTGCTTCCCTTGGTTTCTCATTTCAGTGTTTTTCACAAGACATTGAGGTCATTTATTACACTTACGGAGTTGTGGTCTTCCTTTTGGTCTTGGTATAAATTGCAAAGCTACCACTTTGACCTTCTTCCAGAGAACATGCTGCAAAATTGATTAATATGGTCATTAAGTTCAAATGTGGGCATACTAAACACAGACTATATTATCATAAAATTTAATTATTATGGACCTTGAAATTCTTGCTTTAATTTAAACAGCAATTTGTGGAAGCTCCCTCTATCATTGTCTGGGTTTACTTTACTGGATATGGCAAGATGAGTTGAAACTGAGACTTGAAAGAACAATATCTCCAGAAATATGTTATAATTTTCGTTATGAAAGTGTAATTCAGACCTTATATGCCTCAAGTGTATTCAACATAATAGATCGCAATTATCGAATTTCATCTGTAGTACTATCATGGGTGGGTGACTGTATTCTTAGCTGTAGTGTTTTGGTATTATGTTTCCAGATGTTGTCTCCTGAAATGAGCTTAGCGACAGTGCGTGCTTATATATGGAAGAAAACAGATGATCTGATCCTCAATTACAGGGTGGTTCAAGGCAGGTGATGGCAGATTGTGCAAAAGGTGGGTATGGCACCAAGACCTATGCTTAGCTTTATCTGTTACAAGATGTTCGTGCTTTTGTGTCTTTGGTTTCTTCATTTCTTTTGGTAAATTATTCCCCCTTCCCTAAGAGATGCCCAAACTACATACCTCTATATCTCGAAAAATTACATTCTCCTTAAAATTGGAGAGTGTATACTCGGTCTTCCTGGAAAAAACTAAGTTACAATTTCACCTGAATTGACCAAAATACCAAGTGTTGGCCAGAAACTATGGGCCCTTTTGTTTTTGTTCTTTGTTTTTTTATTCTCAAAACAATTTTATAAAATTGTTTCTTAAAATAAGTTTTGAAAACAAAAAACAAAAAGAATTTGTTTGGATAATAATTTTAAAAATCATGTTTTGAAAAAATCATAGAAAATCACACTTGGTTGGTGATAGCTGTCACTGGTAATGATAAGTGGTGGATAGTAGGTGAGAAGAGAAGAAGATTTTCAGAATTTTTCAAAACAAAAAATAAAAAACACAAAAACAAAAACAAGAAAACTTATGAAAGTTGTTTTGGTTTTTAGTTTTTAAAAACATGTTACTGTTTTGTTTTTTAAAACAAGCAACTAAAAACAAATTACCCAATCAGTTTTTTTGTTTTCTGTTTTTAAAAACTAAAAATTATTTTCAAAACAA
>NW_021634288.1:0-33020 GCF_004799145.2 Neltuma alba | reverse complement strand
TCAGCTACATAAAGTCACCAAAATTTTTTTTTAAGACTCCTGACCACTTGCTTGCAGAGAGCCATAAGTTCTCTTGTTGCTTTTCTATATATTCATACCTGTAAAACTGGGGGACGGGCATGATTCTTGGTCATTCTTCCCGATAGTTGCACGCTGGTAGTACTTGAATTCTTAGAAGATGAGGCTCTCAACTGAAATAAACAGAGTTGATGAAGAGATTTTTCTTCAAATTGTCAATTATTTTTGTCTTGAGATAAGAAGGAAATAATTCAAAAATTCATATTATAAACATGTACAGGTAAATAAAACTAGCCCTACCTTGTTCCCAGAAGTCATTCCAGTCGTCTCTAACACTGGAAAGGGAAAAAAAAATTAAGTAGGAACAGAGCGATTAAATAACGTTCAACGTGCTTTCTATCTTGTTCTTAACATGGTCAAATGTGCAAAGGAAAAATTAATGGCACGCAGAAAGATCGTGGCTTAAGGAGCTTCATCTATTCTAATTCTACACAAAACTTTCCTAATGAACGCTTTTAAGCTTGCTAATTAGGGAGAATGGTACGACAATAAAAAGTTTAGAGTGAGTGAATAGAAACTTACCGTCACCAGTCTGGAGTCCTACAACCCTTGATGGCACTGGGCTATTTCTATCCAGCTGCACATCGGAAGTTTTGCTCGATTTCTGAATTGAAGCTCTTATATCGTCAAATAAATTAGCCTCCATACTTTCTGGAGTCAAGGTATCGCTTTCTAATGTAGAGATGGACTCACAGGACCTGTGCACGTCCTCTTTAATTCCTGGTAATGGCTGCTTACAGTCATCAGTCTGGAATCCTGCTACCCCTGACGACACTTTGCTCTTTCCATATGCCGCATCAGACATCTTGCCTGATTTCTGAATTGAAGCTCTTATGTCCTCAAATAAATCAGCCTCTAGACTTTCCAGCGTCAAGCTATCACTTTCTAATGTAGATATGGAATCACAAGACATGTATAAATCCTCCTTAATTCCCGTAACGCATGCTTTTCATCCTTCTCTACACCTTCAATTATGCTGGACAACTCCTCAGGATCCAAAACACCTGAATACAACATACACATGGCAGTTGCAATGAAACACAGCAGACATCTTAGTGGCGGGAAAAAAACGCAAATTCCAAGGGTTCAAAGATATGTACCAGCACTTGTGAAGAAAGCACTATCCCAAGCTAAACTTTTACGCAGATTGCACTTGTTTTTCTTTGTCTTTCCCATTTCAAAGGTTCACTTGGTCGGGGCTCTTGCTCCCACTCTTCAAGTTTGCTTGATGCATCCTCAAACTTTCTTGAGTTCGGAGTGTCCAGCAACTCTGCCTGCTCTTGGTTGTCTGAAAACATGTTATTCAAATAAGAACTGAAAAATATGCATATTAATTCGAAAAAAGCAGAAGAAAAATAGTAGACTTGAAACAGGGGAACGGGTAGAGACTCTACATAGATTTGCACACAGATCTCAGAAATGAAGCAGACATGAGATCACTGCATAGCCCTATATTGATCCGTGGCCAAAAAAAGGGGGGGGGGGGAGTGCATGGTCCTCCAAATAATATGTTAAACCCAACGTTTCGCGATGACATAGGAAATAGTACCGGGTAACACTTTGTAACGTGTAATCCACCATAACAATACAGTCGAGTGACTGAGAATTCAACCAATGCAAAAACTGGCAATCATAACATCACTTATGGTTCGTCCCATTAGCCTCTAAATGTATAAATCTGACAAAAATGTCGTGAATGACTTTCATCTGGTTATAAAATCGTAAACATATCACTGAAGTCAAGATGTTACAACAGGTAGAGATTTCTGAGGATATCGCATTATAATGAGACCATAAGTTCGTAACTACGTAGCTCAAAATCAGTTCTACTTATTTCCCAAAAACACTAAAACCTTGATACCACTGAAATTTTGCAGCAAGCAAGTTTTTCTTTCTTTGCTTTCTGTTCCTTAAAAACAGAAAGAAATAACCAGAAATACCCTATGTAGTTCAAACGAACAAGAAATGCCCAACAAAACAAGAGCAAGTATCAAAACCATCAGTAGTTCAAGGCTCCAACAACGTTTGAAGGACGAACAAACACCAGGGAAACAATTTAACAGAAACGTAAAGGCAAGTTAACCAACAAAACTCCAACCAACAATCAGAGTTCAGGACAAACGAAATATTGAGTAACATCGCAGGGGATTGGGATTTAAAAAGCCAACCGAAAGGTGGCCCGAATCTTGCTTGTCAGGATTCCCCGAAAGGGGATCAAGAAGGGAGTCGTCGGCCGACGAAACGTCGATAATACTAAGTCGACGGTCTTGAGCAGCCTTCTTTCTTTGCGAACCCTCCATTTCAGAAAATATGATCGATCTGAAGCGCGTTTAAAAGCAGCGAAGATAAGGCAAGATGTGAGAGATTCTGAAAGAACAATGGAAAGTGAGGATCAGTAGGGCAAATCTCAGTGCCCAAGATGGGAGGGAGTTGTCTGGTTTGAGAATTTTGAACTTAGGAGTAGCGGCTCTTTGAATAATTGGATTTAAAATAAATAAAAATAATAAGAATGTACCTTTTTTAAATAAAAATAAAGGCGTGAAACGAGGATGACACACAATAGAAGAAGGCCGGGGAAGTGGGAGCGCCGTGTGACATCATTGAGCCGCAACGAACTTGGGCTTCAGTCTTCAAACCATCAATTTCTTTTAGTGAGTAGTGATATGTGAATTCTTTTATATATTTTTTAGTATTTAGTATCTTTGGCCTGAAAAAACGTTTAGTATTATATTTATTACCCTTAATATAATTTCTTTTTCATTCATGAAATGAAACCACTGGCCCTAACAATGAAAAACGGGGTTAAAAATAGTTTAACATCGTTAAATAGAAAAGAATAGAAATTTAATAAATACTGTGTATTTTAATTTTAAGTGTTGTCTCGTCCTGTAGTTTAGTTGAAAAAATTATTCATATTTTCTGATATTTTATTATTAAGAAGGAAGTAGGAAAAAGTTTTAGATTATAATATAATATGATCTATATAATATGTGCGCAAACACGTTATATGCTAAACCTTTTGGAGTGGAGTGATTCAAAGTATTCCACCCAAACATGCTTTGCTCTTTTTTTTGGGAAAAAAATCGTCTCTCTTCCCGTTTCCATAGTCTCAAGTCTCAAAGCTGCCAAATCCAATGTGATCAATGATTTCAATCACTCCGCCTTCAAATTTCAGCTACCCCAAGCCCCTTAGAATGAAATAAAATATTTGAATTCTGCAGTGAGTCCACATGCATTAAACCGGGGTTTCAATGAAAGCCAACATGACCGTTGCTTCTCTGAGATAAATTATATAGATTTAAATTCATGAGTAAAATTTTGTAGACACTCATCGCTCGTTTGCAGTTCAAAGAGAAATTATATGCGTTGCACTATTTGTTCTATCATCTCTCCCTCTGTTTTTCTTTTTGGTGCGGTTGGAGTGAGCTTAACAAGAATTTGAGCGACAATTATTCGAGCCCCAGTAATCCACAGCATTACCAGTACACATAATGAAATAATGGATAGCTTAAACGGAAACGACTAACCGATTACCAGCAAAGTGAACCAGTAAAATACTCAAAAGATTTATAGCCTTTGGTTTTCATAACACACCAAACTTAATAATTACAGTAACATATGTGGATTCACTTTTACAAAAAGGTTGATACTGTCCTATCGGCTCGAACCTGGTAATTATCATCACATCAGCTACTACTTGCTAGAGCATGATCAGTCTAAACTATATCGACTTGATCGTATCCCGAGCGATTCCTACGTCATCAATTAGTCAGGCTGTTCACTCCTATGCATTAGCATGCTGGACACGTTAGCTTATCAAAGATTAAAATAAGAACAATGACTTGGACAAAAGAAAACACCTAGCGTTAAAGTCATATCTAAGGTTAAAGCAATATATGCCAAGGCACTAGACTTCACCGCCTTCCCCAGAACTTCTTTTCCTGCCTCGCTTTCCTGCACCAACAGGGGCTTTGGATGATGAAGGCATAACCTTGAGGTGGTATCTAAAAAGTGAAGGTCCAAAAGTGCCATATTTCCCAGCGCTGCTGAAAGCGCTTTCTGCATCAGAAAGTCTTTTGAAAACCACTTTGGCACGTCTACTTCTCTTCAACAGTTTGGTCTGTGATTCGATCAATGGTCCAAAGCGGCCAAAAATTTTGTTGAGGCTTGTTTCTGAAGGAATAGAATCTAGGTTTGTAAATTCAAGAATCAGGGCTGCTGGGCAGGTACCTTCCTTAGAGTTCTCATCAAAACGTTCCTTCCCATCAACACCTGCTTGCGGTTTGAAAGAGGGAGCAACCCCTTCAGCCGGATTCACAGGCAGAAACTCCTCCCTCTCATTCTGTTTCTCTAACGATGATTGCTCTTCAGGAATACTCTGAATAATTCTGTCAGTCCAATAAGAATCATTGCAGAGCTCCATTAGCGTCGAATAATGTGGACTAGAGAAATTTCTGAATTCTGCAAAAAAATTCACCATGACAGTAAAGCAGCCATCTCTTGTGGGATCTCTAGCAGCCAAGCGAAGTTGCCACCACATCTCATCTACAGAAACTTCGTGCAATTGGATAAGAATAATATTTCGGGATTTATGACAATCATCATCAGAAGTGTTCTCATATGCCTTCCATGTAGAAGAAAACAGAATCGACTCATCACCATCAGCTTCCCCACCCAAAGCATGCTCGTCATTTGGGAGACGCAAACTCTTTTCAGACATCAAATCAGACAAACGTTTTTGTTTCTTGCAGGGCCACACGCAATCTCTTCCAGAGATGTGCTTTCGCTTTGGTGAATAGCCAATATCAGTTTCCAATCCTTGGCTATCAATTTGATCATCATATTGCCCTTTTTCCTCCACGTCCATGGTTATAATTTCCGTATCATCCTTGACCAACGCATCATTCGCTACAAACTCAGGCAGTTGAGAATAACCCTTTGAATTGCGAAAGGCCAAAAATTGGGCACGTGCTATTGCCAAATCCAATCTATCAAACTCAACAAGTGGTGACTCTGCTAATAATTGAACGAAGTTGACAAGTTTCTTGGGTTCAAAAGTGATTGCATTCAGAAACCTGTCCCCTCCATCTCTTCTGCTTGAGTGTTCCTGGATTCCAGCGTTAGTAATTATTTGGGTTTTAAGATTGGTGAGGACTTCAGGCGTGCAGGGGCAGGATAAGCCAAGCTCAACTCGTCTTGAGATCTCATCCAATGCACAATCAACAGCATGATAAAAATTGTCCAAATCGCTCTGTTTCTCCATTTGTGAGAAATACATTTGAAATGGCTTTATCTTTGATGCATCGTTCCAAGAAAATGATTGATCCCCGAAATAAGCTATCAAGTAACTGTCTTTCTTAAAATACCTCTTTGCCTTTTCTGATGCAGCTGAAGGATCAAAGATCTGGCCAGGCCACCATGGATGACCCCTCACTTTTCCCCATACTAAATCAGATACACGGAATTCTGAAGACAATGATTTCATATTCATGTCAATCTGCACCAACTTTCTGCATGAATTAAAATCTACAACAAGATTAAGACCATGGCACTCGTTTTGAATATTTCCCAAAGGCAATACTTCAGTCAGGTTGATGTCCATGGTCTGACTTTTTAGCGCCTCTGGTTGTGCGCAAACTTCATGGGATGGCTCTTTCAGAGGATGTGAAGTTTCTACCTGACAAAGATGATTTCTTGAAATTGGGAATTCATGATGCAAAGATTCTTTAAAATTAACGTCCTTGGCCTCCATATGTAGAACGCCATCCAGCGATTGGCACACAGATTCTGAAGTTCTTGAGGCACAATGATGATTAGGACCATCCGTAGAAACCTTATCATGAGCAGCGTTGACATTGTTCTCATCTCCCATAACTTTGATAGCTCCCTGGTCTGCTACATGAGCAGCGTTGACATTGTTCTCATCTCCCATAACTTTGATAGCTCCCTGGTCTGCTAACTCATCAACATGACACTTCCGCTCGCTTCCATTCCCTTCATCGCCAAAATCTTTAGCATTTTTGCCCGCATTACGGCAAATGATCTGGTTCTCCTCTGCTTGAGCCTCCTTATTTAATTTAAATTCAATGCTAGTTAAGCCATTATCAGTAACTCCACTCTCGTCCCCATACTCCACATCATTCACAACGCCATAGTTTAATGCGGAATCCAAGCATTTATCAGCTCTGAAAACTCCACGAAGAAGTTCTGCCCCTACCTCCATATCATTTGCTCTCTGCATGACTTCAGTATCTTTATCAAAACCCTCTCGTCCGGTTCCACAAGACAATTCATCGTAACCCGGCTTCACCGACTCATTCACTCCTAGACTATCTCCGACCCGGCAAAAGTCATGATCGCGGACTTTGACCCCATTATCAACAGACGCAGGGACGATGCCACAGGCATTCGTTTCTGATGAATCAAACACAGCCACCTCGTTTTGCCGATCAACCAGAACGGCATCGGTATTTAAATCGACGTGGCCAGAAATAGTAGACATTATGGAAAACCTAAAATAAGAAACATATGTGCGATTTTATTTAAGATGAATTGCAAACACCTCAATAGAGTAACCACATGAGAAGAGTGGGAGAAAAATGCGAACCTGTTTTCCAAGGACCAGCTCGCTTCAGACTACCAACTAAGCGCATTGGACGGTTCACGCTCGGAAGGATGGAAGAATAGGGAGGCATTCAGGGGAGGGTAAGGCACTGAAAAGCTGGTTTCGTGCCAAAATGCCTTTCTCGGTTCGAATCATAGACAAATAGGGAGAGAACTCAAGAATCATCCTTCGACGACGTGGCATGTGCCGCACAGCCGCAGAGCTTCATTTTTTTTTAAAAAAAAAAAGGTTATATGTCGCTCATTATATTTCGTCATTAAATTTGTAATGTAATTGATTGTAATAAATATTGATTTAATTAATTTAAATATGATAACTATACGAAAAAAAAAAGAATATCCATTTATGAAATACTACCTCCGGTTCTTAATATAAGATTTTGTTTGATTTTTATTTTAATTCTAAATATAAAACTCCAATCCACTTTGTCTCTAATATTTATGTATTTTTCCTAAGGTAGTCCTTCTAGTAATGGTAGTTCTAGCTAACATGCTTGATTAGCAAAAATAATTTAGAAAAGACAACATTTATTTATTACAAATGACTTACTTAACTTATTTTCTTAATCTCATTAAATTAGTCAACTAGCTCTTATAATTAGAACCGGAGATAGTATATAACAAATTTGTACAGTCAATATGCTAATTTAAATATAATTTGTTATCATTATATTTTTACTCTTGCTTTCTATTTGTAATTATCGGAAGAATGAAGTATTTTTCCCTTTTTATTAGTTTTCAAGGCGAAATCATATGTGACCTCTTGGATTTTAGTTTATCTAGAGTTAATATTTGAAAAAATCTCAAAAACATACCTCTAAAATTTTAAAATTTAAAATTAGTAATAACTATAAAAATGTGTTGTTATTTATCTTTTAAATGTTGTCAATTGTTATTAAAACGTAATAAATAAAACTGATTTGAAATTTTAAAATTTAAAGAAATTTTTTTGGAATTCTCCCTTCTATTTTCTATCTTTAAAATTTTATAATGAATTTTTAAAGCTCGTAGATCTGTGCAAATTACATCTTCGTCATTAATTTATCCGTTGTTTTATATGCAGTATTTCGATGTACTTGGCAGGCCAAAAAACAAATTTCGATGTACTAGATTTTTACGTAAAAAAGAAAGCGTATATGTATCTTCTGCCTATAATTCAAAGATTGAAAGAGTTATGTACGAGTGTGGAAGAAAATTTAAGGCATATTTGATGAATAATATGGGGTGCTTTATTAAAAAGTTCACTAAGATAAGTTACAGCGGGGGTTATTTACACAAAATTAAAAGTTTAATTAAGTTTTAAAGGGGAATAATTATTTACATATAAATCAAAATTCATAAAGTTTTTCATAATTTAACCTATATTCAATACAATTAACAATAAGAAAAAACTAATTTGTCGCTTCTTAATCTGATTCTCTACAAACACTATTTTGGTACAACTACAAAACACAGCCAAATACCTTTTGATTAATAAAACAGAAAAAGTATCCTTAACTCACAAATTACTTGATATACTTAAAGATTATTTTGTTAAGGAATATTGTATGTATTAATTAGAACATTAATTAATATGCGAACAGCTTGAAGAATGGGGATGGATCCTGGAACCCTGGCTTCCCGCGTTACACATTGTCATTTGTCACAACATCTAGTTGCCATATCCACCCCTACTCACAAAAACCGTCCACTGTCCAGTCATCTTCGCGTGCGTACCTCTTTAGAAGTGGAACATTTGGAAATTATCATATGATCTAAACTCATGAAATTCCTACACATACTAATTTTACTTTGGGATCGGACACTGCAAGTTATTTCCGCGGGGACTTGGTTGAAGATACTCGCGGAGTAAAGTTATGATTTTGACTTCTTCGGGGGTGCTCTAGGGAAAAGGGCACCAGCCAGTAATCAAACATGATCGGCTTGAACCGCTGAGGCATTAAAGATATTAAGTAACAAACAGGGCGATAACAAAATGCAGAAGTGGTCAGAATATACAAGTAAAACGACTGGCGTATGCCCTTGTAAGAAAACAATTTTCTGAAAATCCAATAAATAGCAGAAAATATAAGCCGTTGAAGGCGAAAGGCAACTATTGATGTAAATAAAAGGCTACCATCCAAAGAGATTTCTGTACACAGTTCTGTACATGAAAATATCTGAAAAAGCAACCACTTAAAAGTACCCTGGTCCCTGTACAACCAACCCAAGTCAATGAACTACCCGTATTTGCGGGCTATGTACACACCCCAACAATTATAGTCAGTGAAGACTGGAGCTTCTTCTCCTTCAGCAGCAAATCAGCTCCTCTTCCAACCAACACCCCTTTTGCCAGCAACACATTCAGATCCTTATCTACATCTCTATCGACTACTCTAATAATTACAGGTTCAGCATTGAAATGCGGACCAAGTCAAGAGAGTGAATTTATGAAAGGTGAAATGATCCTTGTCCCTCAGTTATGGCATAAAAGAGCTTCTCTTTCATCTTTTCCTGGAATTTTTATATAAAAAAGAAGTGACCAAAGAAATTAGACTCCAGTTTATGAGCATTATTTTCTGAATGCTTTAGTTAGTCAAGTTTGAAAGTAAGAGAAAGTACTTTTGATGAGTAGGGAGGTAACTTCAAGTAATTTGCACAAGTCATCACGCTAGGCAAGTCTGTGTCTGCCCGGTTGGTACAATGCTGTCAAAAAAAAAAAAAAACGTATGAGGAGGAGTTCCAACAACCACGAATTCATCTTATAGGGTATTAATATCCGCATACCTTTCTCACAATAGTCAACTTGGGATTAAGAGATGCCAGTCCGCCAGGAGGAAGTCGAGGTGCCCCAGTCACAAACTGAAGGAATGCTCTTCGCTGTGCATGGTCAAATTCTTGAATGATTTCCAGCAACTGACATTCCAAAGAATCAATCAACAGGTCATGAGATTTGGGTGAACAAAACACAGCCGAAACCACCAAAGAAACATATAACGTTAATTGAAAAACAAGAAGGCTCACATTAACGATTGGAGGACTGCTAGCAGTATACCCATGATCAAATTTAATGTGATCCGCCAGCTCAAGGAACTGCTCAAAAGAGATTATTAAATTTTAGTTGTTTTCATACTTTTCCTCTCAGCAAAAAACAAGTTTATACATGTTAAGAAATTAAATATATACATACAGCCCAAGAATCAAATTCTCCACAAAGCAATCGCTCAAGTTCTTCTTCATTATAAATGCGAAGATGCTCAATGGAAAAGACCTGGAGTTGACCAAAAAAATTAAAAATCAAATAGTTGACAATCACAAGATTTAAAAAAAAGAAAAAGAAAAAAAACTACCAAATTAATTGACAATTACAGGATCTTAGAAAAAGGAGGACGAGAAGGAGAAGCATTCTGTAAATTCTAAGTGAAAAAAAAAATACAGAATATAAAACGGGGGATGGAGTTGACAAACTTATGATCAACATAATGCCTAAAAACAAAACGAATCTTATTCAATTGACAGTCTATGTTTAAGCAGTAGCTAATTCTGCTTCAAAATTGAATCCACCTCTCATCATTTGGATTCCTACCTCTTAAATCATGCAACAGTAACCCTCATAATATTGAATATAAGTGTTAGCTTTAAGCTCAAATTCGTTCAGTTCATCATATAATATGTGAACCCCAATTCTCTTGACCATTTGGGTCTTGCGCGTGCGCACACAGACAGACAGACAGAGAGAGAATATAGCAATATAAAAGGTTTGTGTGTTAATCATCTCAATTGTTCAAAACTAAAAAACATTAGAAAGTATTTTAAGCATCATTTAGTCAAAGCGAATAACAACAGAACCTGATTAAAACCAGATTTGAAAGCCTCAACTTGTCTGGAAATTCCTGACTTCACAGTGGCATCCACAACAAGTGAAACATAATCATCCAGGTTTCTCATATTCACCTACCCAAAAAATATAAATTCTTATCACCAATGAAAATAACAAAACAAAAACAAATAGCAATCGCATAAAGTAATATCTTACTACTGTGTGATCACTCCCAGAAGTAAGAGCAATGTCAGGATACCCAGGAAGAGTGAAATCAAGGCAAAGGTCTTCAATTTTTGTATCTCGAAAGCATGCATCAAATTCCATCACATAGTTGTCTCCGCAAACAGACTCCAAAAATTTCTTCCGGTTAACGATAGCCTGAAACTCTTGAAGCACACTACCAAGCCCAGGATCAAATGATTGAATGTCGTAGAGAGAGAGTTCCTAAAGAGATGATAAGCAAACAAAGAGACCATGTCAAACATAATGATCATCTGTAAGCAAATAATTCACAGTTGTTGGGTTTCAAGCTCATGGGAAGCTCATCAATTGCATCGAGGATTGGTGTACCTTTCCAAGAAGAAGTTTATAAAAGGCTCTGGACATATGCAGATCTAAGACCCTTCCATCTTGAAGAGCTTTAGCCACAATTTGGCCCAAAAGGAAAAATTTCTTTGTTACTTCGGAGAACTGTATACCACCAGATGATTCTAGCGGTGAAGGCCATGGACAAGGAAAGAGTCCATAGGGAGACAGGATTCTCATGTCAGCCGGCAAGTTTGTCTTTAATGGGAAAAACCAATTATCCTCTCTCCACATCCCCATTCCGGATTTCTGGAACTCCTGACAGACCAAGGTATAGAATTCCAATGTCGGTCCAAGACCAGTACCAACTTCTTCATCATATTCCACTTCAAGAACTACTTTATGACGGGCATGTAAGTCCATCATTTCTGCAGCAGATTCCAAAATCCGGTTGCGAAAAACTAAAAATTTCTTCCGAGGCAATACCCCAAGGCTCAGGCGCCTGCTGCTTGTTGTTGCTGAATCATTGTAAGATAAATGAGGTTGAATCTGTTGCTGACCAAATGCTGCCAATTTAAAGTACTTGCATCTTGCCTCAAAACTAAATAGGAAAGGGCATGAAACCATCAACTGATTACACCATAGAGGCATAGCACCAATAGAGACTGTAAAAGGATCTCGCATTTGTTGTTCCAGTTTTTCTGTCAATTTTGCACTCACAAACTCATTTTGTCGGACAGAAGGAACCAGTACTTTCAGGCTATCCAGGTTATCAAGTTTCCCTTCAGCAAAAGCACAAATTCTTTCACGAGACATGAGGTGAAAGATAAATCTATTCATGCCTTCCAAGCTTTTAAGGAGAAACAAAATATCATGAGTCGGGCTTGATTTCTCCAAATCAGAAACAAGTTCACAGGAGAACATGTCCGAGAAAAAAGGAGTGTCCTGCATGTAAGCTGTAACTTTATCAATGATAAACACATCTTCAGGTGAATGAAGACGTTTTGGAGGGGCCACATCCTCAGATTTCACAGCCATTCTATAAGTTATTGTGTGTACTTGACTCCACAGTTTTGCACTAGAGAAAGAGTCATTTTGTTTCATCACTTGACCAAGAATTGCCTGGTACATTGTCAGTTTAGGATCCAGCTGCTGTTCTTCAAGGTAAAACACAAGCTTTTGTTCAGCTTCATTACTACAAGAACCCGGATGACCTTCCAGTTTTGGGCCTGCTTCTGCATTCAATTGGGGTTCTCTCTCTTCATGCCCCTGTTGAATATAATCATAAAAGTCAAAAAGTAAGCTAAAACACATGCATATTAGAACTGTTCTTAATAGAAATTTGAAGATTGAAAAGAGATATAAGAACTAAAGCACAATGAATTCAAAACATGAAAAAAAGGAAGCTTTAGAATTAACCATTAAGCAGTAGTGATGAATAATGAAATGTATAAAATCGTTGATGCAAAGATATTTTCTATAGCAATAGCCGTACTTACATGTGTTTCAGAGGAAGATGATTCCCCTGAATTTGCACTGACAGTTTGATCAGGCCCAGGTTGTAACAGCTGTGTCTCTTCTCCCTGCAAAATAAACAGATCTGCTCGTAAGAAAATCCAGGTGCCATACCCAGAAAAGAAAAGGGAAAAGACATTAAACAGTCAAAAATAAAGGAACAGAATGCAGCATCAGTGAACCAGTAAACTCAGTAACCAGGGCTTTAGAAATGTAACCTGTCTCTCAATGACATGAGCTAGCAAAACATCAGGCCCAATATTCACTTGAGAGGAACTTGCATTTGACGGCAGATGAATGGGTGGATTTTCTGCATGGAATGCTACTTGGCTGGATGATGACTTTACATTATTAGTGCTTTTTGAGCTAACCTTTGGCCATAAATATCCCCCAATAGCATGTAAGGATGAAAAAGGATCAACTGTATGAAAATCCTCGGTGTAATTATTAAGGCATGTCTCTCCCTCACCCTTGACAAAACGAACTTTCAGGCAAGGATATGGTATCGGACATCTATTTGGAACTGTAGCATAGGAACCCCTTAGTTTCAGTCCATTGCTTAGAATAACAGGAAAAGCCTCCAAAGAAGTCAGTGCACTCTGTAAGTTCCGTATTAGAAAAGAGAGGGGCGTGTCTCCAGAAGGAAGCTGAGGATAAGATAAACATACCCTTGCCAGAACCTCAAATCGTTTTTCAATCACAACATCATAACCACCTTGTCTTCCCCCATTTTTCCTCATAAGCAGACCATTAGATAAATAGTTTATCAATGATTTAACAATTCCACTCTCAATAAATTCAAAGGTAGAAACTTGTTCCTTGCCTGTAAGCTTCTCCATAATTTGATACAGTATATCATCAACCCTCTCTTCAGGCAGAAGACGAGAACCATTGCTAGTAGTTGTGCCAAGCGAATCATTTAATGCCACAGACAATGCTCTGAGATTTTGAAGAATTTCAGTCAATCCTTTTTCAGAATCATATAATTCTGGTGCTAAGAATTTCGACTTTATATGCTTTGCAAGATTAATAATTGATTCCTTCTCAAGCTTGCAAGTTCCTGCATCTGATACTGCTGTGCACGGTTCATTAGTAGAAAATGCATAACACAGGCATTTGAGGTCCCTAGAAGAAGACTTTTGACTTGAGTCAAATGCCAATTGGATGCCACCAAAAACTGGGTACATCAACTCTGACGAGCTTCCTGGTGTTAATAGTGCATCAATGGCAAAAAAGACACCTTCCTTTATAAACAACGTCAGGAAATCATCTGAAACCTTATTAAGAATTATCTCGGCAATCTGTAAGGCTAATATCAGCAAATGGTGATCCTTTCGAGTGAATACTCCAGCTAAAAAACTGCCGCATTAACTAGATGAAATCAATACATTTTCAAAATTATTTAATTGAACACTTCAACAAGGAGGATAGGGCAACTTGCTATACCTTGAAATGCCGGCATTCTTAAGTGATTCAACAAGCATGTCAGAGTTGCTCAAATAAACCAACTTGTGCATAACAAATAAACATCCATGGCAAACATTTAAACTTGCACCAGAATTAAACACCTGTAAAAGGGGGCAGACGAGTAAAATAAAATAATGAAAAGGACATAAAACAGAAAACATGTCTTTTAGGAAAAAACTAACCTGGATCAACAGGGGAACCACATCCATCCCGAACGTCTGCAGATGATCTGGGTGATTAACAAGAAAGGATTCTTTATCTAGCATTAGTTGATCATTCTGATCTTTGTCCAACCTGGGGAGAAGCTCGTTGAGCAATTTCAGAACTTCATATACCTGACATTACCATCAATCCTCAATCAATATTCACTTAAATATTATTTTTGTCAAAAAACGCATACTAAATGGGACAAATTTTAATTTGTTAATGGAGGAAAAATTGAACCAAGTAATATGCTGCGCATTGAAGCCTCCCTTCAACACAAGGAAAGAAATACCAAAGACAAAACTCGACAGATGTAGCAAAAGAGTTGGGATCAAAACTCCAAATCCTCTCATAGGCTGTGGCATAGGCTACGCATCGCTCATAACATTTTATGTAACAAAAGAAGAGAAATACACGCTTCAACTAACTATATTACAGCATAAAACCTTAGAATTTTGAATCATACATGATGAACAGCCAGCGTGACAACATGGTCTATTTCATCCGACATGTTTATAAGAAATTTCTGCGTATCATGGAGTTGGGGAATAATTACATTGGGTACTCCACATTTGGCTGCGCTAATTCATGGATTCAAGATATCCACAACACATTTGAATTACATAATTTTGAAACTGCATAAAACCAATCTGTTACTGTGGCAAAAAGTAATCAAAGTGCAATATATTCAATTATGACTTTCTAGATCCGTGATTAACTAACTTCAATTAGAAAACATGCAACTTTTGACTAGAAAACTCCCCAACTTCAGAGGCTGTAAACTGCGTTTATAGAGCATTTCCCTGCTCTCGCCAATCTCTACTTCTGTATAGGGAAGGAAAAATTCAGAGGCCAAATTACAACTCTAGATTAGATTCTCAAGTCTGACCATGTCATGCAATAACAACAACAACAAGCCTTATCCCACTAGGTGGGATTGGCTACATGGATAGCCTGACGCCAATGTGCTCCATCAACAATGAAGTCTTTAATTAGGTTGTTAACCAGAAAGTCTCGTTAGTCCATCAATGACCACAAATTCACATAAAAATATTGCTAAGCAATGAATTAAAAACATATCTATACATAAACCCTATATTATACTTTCAATTTGAAAGCAGAAAATAACATCACCAGTAAGAAAAACAGCATATCTTTTTATCTTAACCAATAGAATATGACAACGGTGTTCTGATTCAGATAGCAGTAATGTACTGCTGGTTTGACCTACAATATCCATACGTCTTGCTTTATGATTATTCAAATGAATGATATTTAGACAAGTCACACCAAGCACTACTTTAGTCTGCAGAATACATGAATACTTAAAATGATTAGGTTTGGGCATGCAACAAGAGGAATTATGAATTGAGTGGAATTTTAGGTGAGGTTTCTTTAGAATAGGATTTAAAAGAAAAAGTAAAAAAAAGAAATCAGATGCTGCAGTGCAATATATAGGAGAGGTGTTTGAGGAGTTAATTGGCAAATTTTAGATAAATAAATTAAATGTGAAAATTTGAGGACTGAACTTAAATGCTCTGCTATAAAGATTTCTGCATTCCAAACTGAATATGCAAACCTAGCCCAATAAGGACCTGAAAAAGACATGTTCTTCTAAATCCCCATACGACTTAAAATGAGTCCATAAGATAGTGTCATTATCCTAAGACGGATTGAGGGTCTAGGTATTGGCCTTATTTTCTGAAAAGTTTAACCACAGAATGTGAAGTTACAATAATTATTTAAATTGTGCGGACCAAGACAGTCAAAGACAAAACAATACTGCAGACTAAGCTGTATACCTGATTGCAATGTCCACCTATGGGATGAGAAGAAGAGACCCCATGTGGAAGGTCAGATGTAGCCAAGATGTCCTTCAATACATTGCTTATATTTAGTTCATACAAAGTCCTAAAAGCTACAGCTGAACCAGAAGAAAGCTTGACAAGTAGCCCTATCAATCCCTGCCAATCAAAATAATAAGCCCTTCTCATTTTCAAAGACAATAGAGAAAATAAGTGGAGAAATGTAGACGCTAAAAGATTGGGGGGGGGGGGGATTCTTACATTATAAATTGGTTGAGATAGAGTAGTTCGGCCATTCAAACTTAAAATATGTGACACTTGTTGAATCAACCCATGCTTACAAAGTTCATCCAACAATTTGGATGAGTGACCAGCTTGCTCAACTATTTTAATTAAGCAGGTAGCAACATTTTCTACAAGCTGAAGAATTAATTTTAGAAGGTTAATAACTAAAAGATATATTAAAACACTGAAGAGACATACAGAATAATCATCCAAAGTCCACTGTGGTACCTGCCGATCCTCATAACGAAGAAGATTGCATAAAATGGGTAGAGCATCCATGCAAGGTGACAGGCTTTCTGAAGGAAGCTTCTTACATATGTTCACCACAGTTGAAAGAGCCACTCTCTGGATAAATGTTTTGAGGGAGAGGAGGGGTTAGTGAAACAGAATTATTTCATCAAGAAGTCCTAGAACAACTAAATCCAATAAATTCTAGGAGTTAAAAGTTCATCATAAAAAGGGCCAATTCTTATGAGGCCGATGCCAATGTTCAGATTGAGGCTTACCTGAATGCTTGTTGAGAAGAAGTCAATAAAATTTAGAACAGCCATAATAGCCCCAGCATGTAAGCAAGCGAGTGGTTGCTCTCGGGATATTTTCTCTAATGCTTGGAGACACTACATTAACACAAGATTTATAATCATACATTCCTTTCGTACCATATAAAGGAAAAAAATTAATAAGATGTATTGCAAATAAACGACCATAAATAACCTGTTCAGCTACATCTTGATACTCAATAGCCAATAATCTTTGACATAAAGCAGAAATAGCATCATGGCTAACAAGGATTCCAGCTGATCTAGGATAGACATCACATATATAGGTGATAGCCCTTATAGCCAACAGCATTATATCTGGGTTGCTCTCATGCTTTGCCAGCTTGACCAGTAGCGGTGATAATGAATCTGAAGTCATGCTGGAGAGTGAACCCTCTGTACAAAATGACAAGACTTCACAAAGTTCTGTAAGAACAGCTAGTTGAGCAGAAGGCTCAGTCTCTTCACTCAGACTTGATATAATTTTTTTGAACTTCCCATGATCACTAGATAATCTCTGCCTGTGGTAGCCTCGGAAACTGTAGTAATGCTGCTCCATGTCATCTGAATCACATGACCCATAAGCTGAATCCTTTTCAGGTTCTCCCTCTGATCGACTTGAAGCAGAAGCAGATGAGGAAGTGTCCATGTCATTATCATGGGTCTCTAGCATTGAGTGTGTAGGATCGGTATGGATTTGATTTGATGTGTTGGAAGAACTTGGTCTTAAGTCCAATGAACTGCAAACGCGTTTATCAGCAGGTAGTTCATCTACCATTTCTGGGCGCTTCTGGCCTCGATTTTCCATTAATTGTTTTTATCCAGCAATGCAAATAGACACCTGTGTAGATCAAAATCTTATCAGATTGCCATTCATTACCATAAACTCTTAAACAAAGGCAGGCCAAAAAGTCCTAATTTAGAAAGACGGCATATTCTGTTCTTTCCCTCTTGCAGAAGTCCATAAGACCGATCTAGAACAAACTCAGTTCTATTATTAAAGTTTTCGTACCTATAGACAGTACGAAATTATTTCCTATTATCTTCAAAATTAATCTCGTCATTTAGTCATCAGGATCATAACAAAAATGGGATACAGCGGTCATGATACTCCTATTTCTCAATAAGGAAATCGTATCAGAGACAAAAGACCAAATTGACAGGAAAGTGATCGAAGAGAAAGGAAGGACAAACTCGTGCTATTCGAATGATAACCGACATAAAGCTCTCAGGGAAACCTCGAAGTCTCAGACACTAGACAAATCAAACACAACAAGTTCAGGAGCAAAAAGGATGGGCGAGGAAATAGAAACACTCAGAGGGAACATATAATTGACATGTACACATATACATAATATGCAAACACGTCCTGCGTTGATCATTTGCAAAAGAAAAAATCCACAGGTAAAAAAGACAAAGCAATCATACTGAAAACAGCAATGACAGCCAAAAAAAAACCGATAAACTGAGGAGGAATTAACGGAAGTTGTAGACTCAACCGCAAAGTTTCAATGGTTTATGGTTGAGTTACCTAGTTGTAGTGGTTAATCGGTCTTAGAGAAAGTCGAAGAACCAGTTTTGTATGGAAATCAAAAATAAATGTTATGGTAATATTAAGGCTGTTCTTCTCCCTTCCCTTCCTTTCCTCTTCGTCTCACTTCATCGCCGGATTCTTCTGAGTCTGGAGGATTAAATTAAGGTACGAGAACAGCGATGAAGAAAATGAAGACTCAATTTTCTTAAAGTAAAAATAAATTTATAACATAGACCGGAAGGCATACGGATGTAATGTAATTTTGATGTATCAGATCCTAATCCTCATTAGCATCATCCCCACGATCCTGATACGCTACTTGTGATGTACATAACTCTCAATGCAGTTCCGTGATCCTGCGGTTTAAAACAAATATACCAGATCGATTAGCTGAGGTTTGAGTGGCGTTTGCACCAAGATAAGCATCCTATTCTTTTTCATGATGAATTTTAGACCGTTAGATTAGTGCACTGGACGATGCCAACCGTCCAACCCAGGTCATTGAGTTGATGAAGCAATGGGCCTGGAATCTCAAGTAGCCCAACAAGCTCATTTATGATTTTCGTTATTGGTCTGACGTAATTATTCAAGGGTTTAATAACATTAAATTAACTAAACTACATTGTTTGAAAAAAAAAGAGAGAAAAAGAAAGACTAATCTTTTCCTCTAGCCATAATCAAAGAAGGGAGCGACAGCCACTTGGCTTCGCCTTTCATTTTTTCCCTTTGCCCATTGGTTGACTTTGTCTATTTCTTCATCTTGAGGATAAATTAGATCTTCTTGATTTGGAATAATTGTTAGCCCCGATCCTGCTGATTATTCTACCAAATTTAGATTGCTTTAATTCGTGATAAAAACCAGAAGATATGTGTTAATGCATTTTTCTTATTAAAAATAATACTACCGATAATACATTAAGTTGATTGATTATAAAATAACTATTTAATCTATCTAAGTCACTCATATTTGATTTGAACTATTTTAAATTTTAAATTTTATAAATTCTCATCCTAGGTTAAAAATATATTTTATTTTTATTCTATACTTCTTCCGTAACGAATCAAAATCATGAAATATTTCTGTTGGGATTTCGTCATCACACAATCCTCGGTTAACTGATAGTTAGTTATTAGCAGCATTAGATATTTAGCTCACCCATAAAAATTATTTGAATTTCGAATAGGTAAATTATAAATTTCTGAATGTGAATTGCTTAAGATTAGCTTTTTAATTTACCACACCTATGTAAATTTCTGAGATTTATATAAAACGGTAAAAAATGTAAATTAAGATCTCCAAGTAAATAAATATTTAATTAATAATATCAAAATAAAATGTAATCTAAGGTGAAAAATTTATAACTCTATTAAATCTATTTTAAATTTTTTGGCCGAAGAAATATTTTACTGTGTCCATTGTAATATCTTCGATTTAAAAATTATGCATATGGGATGTAGGCAAGTAGCTGCTTTTCGTGAGTACAGATTCTAAGCCGACCAAAAAAACTTTATGTTGAGTAATCTATCATAACTTAATTTCCAAATCATTCATTTTAATATTCAATTAAACAGTTCTCCTTTTTTATAAGACTAATTAAACAGTTCTCTAAAATAATGATAAACTTGGAGAATATAATAATCCTGTTTTGAGATTTACATATATGATTATGAAATTTCAAATGATATATATCCCCCAAAATCCAAATAATAATACTCCTCTAGTTCTTAAAATATGATCTAATTAACTAATTTGAGTAGATTAAAAAGTTACTTAAATTAATTAATATGATTTTTTTTTTTAAACACTCCAAGCATCTTTCTTGATTCCCTCCTTCTTTCTCCTACTTAATTATTGTTAGAAAAATATTAATAAAGTTAAATTAAAAAAATTGATAAACATATAAAATAATTTTTACATATAAGACTGATATGAACTTTCAAATTAGGTATTTTATTAAAGACCAGAGGAATATAATCTACAATTGCTGATAAAAGAATATCACCAACAAATGATTTTGATGATTCTCAAGATGATAAGTCTTGTATAGTTTGATTAATTAAGTCCTAGTTTTTTTTTTTCTGCCAACAATCCACTCCTAATTATCCATCGTTTTTATTTCATGATAAAATATATTTAATTTTATTTGATATTTTGATCATTGACAAATCAAAATCTATAAATCATTCGGTTTTTAATATTTCAGTTAAAGAATCCTTTAGTCATTAGATTAAAAATGAACTCGTATGCTCTTATATTCGTTCACCGTTGCCTGGTCCACTGACTTTTTTTTTAAAAAAATACAAGCATTTGTTATTAAAAATATGCATATCCCCTATTTCATCTGTGAGAATTTCATATTATGATTTATATATTAAAATTATTATGAATATTATAACATGTGGATGTCCATCTCCTCTTCTTCCTCTTCCTCTTCCTCTTCCTCTCAACTTCATCATCAACTCCCACTACTTCCACTAGGCATTAATCTTCCATTACTCCATTACCTTTCCACTATGCCTTTAATCTTGTAACTCCCCCCACTCATATTCATGTGGTTTATTATCCACTATCTATCATTT
Source organism: Neltuma alba (assembly GCF_004799145.2). Classification (NCBI taxonomy): domain Eukaryota; kingdom Viridiplantae; phylum Streptophyta; class Magnoliopsida; order Fabales; family Fabaceae; genus Neltuma; species Neltuma alba. The sequence goes on along the minus strand of NW_021634288.1, from coordinate 12,062 downwards.
AAGTACCAATGTAACTTATATGTAAGACTATGCCTATAAATGAGGCATGCCATTGTATTGTGAAGCAAGTAAAGGAATACAATATCATTCTCTCATTTTTTTTGTCTACTTCTCTTCTCCAATCTACTCTCATTGTTGGTTAATTTCATAACACGTTATCAGCACGAGATTCTACCATCAGAGTTCATGGTTTCTAGTTGATGCACGTTGATATTTTGTTCGTTGAATGAAGATAGTTTGATCCGAAAGTTTGGTAAGATTTCTCCAATTTATTTAAAGCAAATGATGGTTTTGCATATTAACCATATTGATTCATTGGCAATCGAATATTTTATTCATCCTATTAAGATATGAAAATTTTTATTTTTTATTTCTTTTCTTATATTTTTATGATCCTACTATCCTTAATACTCCTTGATTTGCTATGAGGTTTATGTTTATCTATAAAATTACTATATATGATTATCATCTCTGATATTGGTTAATTGTTGTCTTGGAAAGTAGAATGTTAAACATATAAATGAATGGCTAATAGCCATTATATTCTTGATTTTGTGATTAGATGGCCAGAAGCCACATCACATTTTGATGATTATTTAATAAAAGACTATCTTATGGTAGTAACAGATGGCATGACAAGACTGTCACAATTTGATAATGTATATCAAAGTCCTGATGATTGATGGTTAAAAACTCACGATACAAAAGAACTTCATAGTTCTAAAAATTTTGTTATAGTCCAGAAGACTAATATTTGAGAAAAATGGTGATATGCTATTGAAAGCAAGGAATATATCCATAAGAGTGATAAAGAATATGATAACATTGTATCAGTGGAACTGATAACTAAAAGGGCAATAATCTTGGGACTTGACTATTGAATCATAATAGCAGAATTAGTAATGGCCCTATGATCAATATGATAAAATTATGAACAACTATTATAATATGACCAGAAGTCATATAGACAAATATATATTAGTTCATTGAAAAGCAAATGTTAAAGAAAAATGGTTGTGGAATCAAAAAGACCATGTGATATTATGAAAATATCGAAGCTAATTTTAATGCCTGAAGACAGTAAGTTGTGAAGAAAGATAGATATCCAATATATATATAAAAATAGAAAACATATAAGTATATGCCTAGAAGGCTATGTGTATAATGTTTAATTTTTATTGGTCTTTAAATTTATTGTGATTTGTGAGAAACAAATCTTATAAAAATTTGATATTGTAATATTGATAAGTGTGTGATATAAAACTAAATAGATCAAATAGACTCAAGAGTTACTAGTTATATTTTGTTTATTTATATCTTATTTATGTGATCTGATTTAATATTAGTTTTGAACATTTTAAATGTCTATAGTACCTTGATTAATATTGAGAAGTTTTGAACATTAAGTACTTTACTTTTAAAAGTTCATTTTAAATGTTCTTATCATTTTTGTGTGTTTTCTATGTGTCTTGTAAGTTAAATCTATGATACTCATAATTATTTATTATTATGTTAATAATATATTGAAATAGAGTTGTCTTTCATATTCCTCTTAAATTATATAGTTCCTGAAGAACTAGATGTAATAGTATTAATATAGTTCCAGAAAAACTAATACTGATTTTTCTTTATGAGCAGACAAAGTATTGATAGTGAAAAATATGACCCATAGATCTATATCACAGCTTTAGTTCTCCAAAGAGTGTAAATGTTATAGTATAATTGGATCAAAGTCCATAACTATATATGAACTAGGAAGTACTTAGGCTTCCAAGTAAAAGATAGGTTATTGGCTTTAACCTATTTTATGCTAGCAGCTATTTATGAAATATATGAATAAATGAATCATATTTGAATGACTCAATCTTGAGGGGAAAAACTGTTGAAATACAAATATGAGTTGATATTGGATATATTTTTCATATCAATTTCATAAATGGATATCATCAATCATATATTATATTGAAAAGTTTATTATTGGTAACGAAACATGATACAGTAAACCAGAAGTTTACTGATATAATTAGATTTATTGTTGGCATGACTTGTTTGATCATCTTAAACTATATAATTATTGAAGATTATGTATTGATATCCATTGAAGAACCAGAAGATTCTTCTGAATAGCCAACATTTTTAAGAATCCGTATGTGCTGCTTGTTCTCAAAGAAAATTGATTATAAAATATCACTAGTTATGTTTTGTTTTCGAATGGATCACTATATTTCTGGAAATATATATGGGCCCATTTAGAAGCACATAAGCCATACAAGTATTTAATATTTGATAGATGCATCTATATAAAATGGTAAGATGTGTGATTGATATTAATTTGCAACCTGAAGTTTGCAAGATTATTTAGATAAATATTTCCAGACTATGTGATTCCCAAAACTTGATTTTAAAGATACTAGTGAATTTATATATCAGGCTTTTAATGTTGAAAAGCCTGCTTAACAAATTGATCTAGCAAAATCATTTGTTGATGCCTCCGTGAATAGCTTGATCAATATTTATGAGAACAAATTTTTCCATTTTAGTGTTGGCATATTTGATATATTGCAGCACTTATAGACATCAAGGCAACAAAATTCTCCCAATAAAATTGGCTTTTGGTCAGGAGCAAGATATTTTCCATCTAAAGATTGAAATGTGTAATATTTATTCTTACCAATCCACCACAATGCACATAGATGGATATTTAAAGAAAGTTGGGACATATGTTGGGTAAGAACCTCCTTCTTCTTGTTTGTTTTTAAATGGAACAAAATAATGTTCCTAAAAGAAGCAAATGGATTTAGGAGACTTATACTACATAATTAGTTGACTGTTATTCGACAAAGTTTTCCTAACATGAGGGGGAGAAATTGAGTAGCTGGAAAAGAGAATGCATGGAATGCATTATTACTATTAAATATAGATCCTCAAATATATTAGTATGGACCAGAAGTTCATCAAAATTGCATTCATGAAATATTACAAAATATTTTACTGACTTGAATGAAAATTTTTAAATCTCATATTCCAGCTAAAAATGCTCCAATTATTTTAAATATTAAGACATGCCAGAAGCATGAGAGGTTAATCGGTTCCAATATAAATATCTTGAATAAAGAGGAGCATACAACTTAGAAGTTATATTGAGGAGGCATGTACTCTAGAAGAGTGTCAAGACATAACTAATTGTAAAACTCCAGAAGAGGTTCAGGTACCTGAAAAGAAGAAAAGATCTCAACAAGTTATGTCACAAAAGAAAAAATGGAACCGAAAAGGTAAAGTTGTCGACAATGATTTTCATAAGAATATCACGTGATAAAAAGAGGATCTTACACATAGATCTATCATACAAAGTAGATATAAATTTGGCCAAGAAGAAAAGAAAAAGGAAAAGACGTGATGGAAATATTGTTTCGATATGTGAAAATGGGCCTGTAGTCCCAACACATAAAATATAAAGTTTCTATAGAATAGATAGATGTTTATATAGATTTTCACAAATGATTATGATGAGACATATTACTTTGTGGTGGATATCATTTTGCATATTTGAATAGTCTGGCATTATGAAATGTGCCTGCTAGATGACCCCTGGATGAGGATCATTAAATAGTAAAATTTACATGATAATCCTTGAAGGATTCAAAAATATGCCAGGAGCATATATAAGAAAATCTTTCAGTATATAAAATATTATGAAGATTAAAATAATTTCAGTATGTATGATCCATTTTATAGTTTTGAATCAAAATATATGAAATTCCCTAAAGAATTTCACTTGCCAGAAGCATACAATTTAAGTTCTTGAGAACAAAGATTAAGTTAAATAAGTTGCCAGAAGCAATCAGGGCGTATGTGGTATAACCGACTAAGTAAATATCGGTTGAAGAAATGATATAAAAATGATCCAATTTGCCCATGTATTTTTATGAAAAGATCTGAAAGTGAGTTTGCTATAATTGTTTATGCTGATGATATAAATATTATTGGAACTCCTGAAGAGCTTACAAAAGCTATGGATTGCTTAAAGAAAGAATTTGAAATGAAGGGCTTGAAAAGAACAAAGTTTTGCTTCGGATTGGAAATTGAATACTTGAGAAATGAAGATTTTTGTGTATCAAATAATTGATACAAGAAAAGCCTTAAAGTATTTTTATATGGATAAATCATATCCATTATATACTTTGATAGTTATGAGATTTGTGGAGGTGAATAAAGAACTTTATATATTTTGAGAAGGTGATGAAAAACTACTTGGTCCAGAAGTACCAAATCATAGGTCCAGAAGTATCATATCATATCTTATCAGTCATACATGACATCACATATCATTTGCTGTTAACTTACTGGTAAGATATATTTTTTCACCAAAGACATTGGAATAGAATTCTAGATTCTTTTCTGATTCACATACTGGTAATTCCAAATGGAGTATTTATCTCACAATATCCAAAAGATGGTGAAAGATATATCCAGCAAATTCATTCAAATAAAAATCTAGCAGATTTGTTCACCAAGTCACTTCCTATTACAATATTTGAAAAGTTTGTTCATAATATCGAATGTCACAGACTCAAGGATATCAATTGATGTTATCAAGAGGGGGAGTTAATAAACGCTGTACTCTTTTTTCCTTGTCTATGGTTTTTTCCCATTGGGTTTTCCTAGCAAGGTTTTTAATGAGGCAGCATCAAATAGTGTATCAGTGAATGTGTACTCTTTTTCTTCTACTAGGTTTTTATTCCACAGGGTTTTTCCTAGTTGAAGTTTTTTAACGAGGCACATATATTGTATAATGGACATCCAAGGGGGAGTATTATGAATATTATAACATGTGGATGTCCATCTCCTCTTCTTCCTCTTCCTCTTCCTCTCAACTTCATCATCAACTCCCACTACTTCCACTAGGCATTAATCTTCCACTACTCCATTACCTTTCCACTATGCCTTTAATCTTGTAACTCCCCCCACTCATATTCATGTGGTTTATTATCCACTATCTATCATTTAAGTACCAATGTAACTTATATGTAAGACGATGCCTATAAATAAGGCATGCCATTGTATTGTGAAGCAAGTGAAGCAAGTAAAGGAATACAATATCATTCTCTCATTTTTTTTGTCTACTTCTCTTCTCCAATCTACTCTCATTGTTGGTTAATTTCATAACAAAAATAATATTTTAGTTATTGGTCATTATTATTGTATATTTCAGGAGTTAAGAATCGTAAATTTGAAAATGTCAAATATTAAATTGTATATCTTTTTAAAAACAGATTATTAGATCAGAGTTAAAATAAATAAATAAGAAATTATAATTTAATTTTTATATTTTGAAAAAAACCAGAAGTTAATTCTTTTGCTGAAAATTTCATTCCCTTAAAACTATCTTTAATCATTAATATACATAACAGCAGAGACATCGTTATCAAGTACCGAGCCAAAATTTTCAAAATATATGATTTAATTTATAATTTTTACATTTTAAATGTCAAGTTCATAGTCAAAATAATGATTAAAAATAGACTTGGAAATCTCATTTACAATAATATGGACATTCATATTTACATATAATTGCAATTTTTTTTTATTGAGCACGGGTGTATTGTCCTGTTGGAGGGCACATCAGGTGTGAGTATATTTCTTAACAAAAATTTGAATATTGTCGTGCATATTAAGTATATAATCCTATACACATCGATACAATATGAATCATGAAAGCATCCTGACATGATTCTTATGTTTTATATTAATATTTATTGAACTGAATTAAATTGATCCTTAATTGAGCTTTATATAAAAATTGAATATAATATAATATAATTGAAATTAACATAAAGGCTGCGTTCTTACTTCAGCATAGTCTATTTTTTTGGTTAATTTTCCAATACATGTAATTTAATACTTTATTTCAAGTTAAAAGGTTTTATTTTCCAGACTCGAGAGTTACTTTTTCCCCCATTAATAATCCAGCAGGAATGCACTGGAGAGGAGATAAAGATACGAAATGAATGAACTAGTTTTGCCGTCAAACGTGAAAGAATAGATATAAAGTGAAGATATCTCTTAGTGATGAAGGATAGATAGAGAGCAGAGCCAATAAATAATGCATACTTTACCTTGGAAAATCACAGAAGGGTGCTAGTCTGAGTAAGAAAATCATATGCAGGAGGCAGTGAAGGGGCAAGTGACTTTTGGGGTGGGCAGAAAAAAAGGCCTCACTAGCACATAAATATCAATTATGTATATATACAATAGGGTAAAAGCAAAAGAAAATGGCATGGCTTTATCTTCCACCATGACCAATGAATTGGACTTTGGGGTAAAAAGGGTCGCGATGGTGCACTACACCGACGACCACATGGCAAACCCAGCTTTGGTGTTTTCATCTCCATAGTCGCAGATAGCGTACGCTTCCCTCCCTATTAAGTCTTCACCACGACGCAGTTTGCACGCGCTTTAACGAGATCGCGCCTCTAGATCCTCTCGAAATTTTATTGTCTTTTATAAAATATTTCTATTTATATATATATACTTATTTCATGACCCCCCCCCCCAAAAAAAAACCCGTGATAAATAAATCACACACAACCATCTCTTCTGGTCTTCGTGATTTTGGTAACAATATATCACATTTGGCCGTGGAGGAAGAAGTTCACGCCACCTCTTTCAACTTGTAGCGTGATCTCGCTTTATTCATCCCACTTCAAACAAAGAGCTTCTTTTGCCTCCTCTTCGACTTCCTAAGTGTTTGGCAGTGATTTCCTCTCATTGAGCAACTTTTATTTATAGTTTTTTATACCAAAAAAAAAAGTGAATTGAGTTTTAAAAACTCATCATAACTAGACGTGTTTTTAGACTCAAAAAACGCTTATAAAAATGCTTACAAATTACTCACTAACAACTTGTATTTATAAACTAGAACAATCTTAGTATCACCCTGTGAAGGTTTTTTTGGGTCCTGTTCCGTACGTTGAAAGAGATTCTGAAGAAGTAAGAGCTGAAAATGGAGATGAAAGTATAAGTAGAAATAGAAATGGAGGTGAAAATGGGGTTTACAGCATACAACGGAAGGCTAGCATGATTTTTAATGGGTACGTATATTTATATCACGCAAGTATCAATATGTCATTGCTAAATGAAATTTTTTTCCCCAAAGGAAAAACAATCCACCTTTCAAAAATCACCAATACAATCACCTCGCCGCCTAATCAGATCTGAAAATCATATGTTGGAACTTGGAATCAATCAATCCACAACAACTCAAATATCAAACTAGAAGAACCTTTTTGCACAACGCTTTAGCTGTCACCACACACTTCGCCATCGCAGATGAGTATCATGGGTCATGAAGAAAGAGGCCAAGGGGTTTGTGTGTTATGACTGAAAATATGTTATGATTAGGTAGGGTCATCTCAGATTCCCTTTCCAAAAGATAAAAAGAGGAAAGAGGTAGAGTCATCAAAAAAATTACAAAATTGGAAAATTCTGTCATTTAAGGTCCAGTTCAATAGAAGACGAGAGACTTCCACGCATCCGACTTCCACACGGAAGTGACATCATACCAAACAAGTCCAATCCCACTTTCACCTTCAATTCCACTTCCAGATGCAGCATGCAGTAAAGAATGCGAGTGTCGAGGATTTTCACTGCGCACGCCCTCGGGCGTATTGATGAATGATGGCATTGGTTATCCGTAATACTGAGATTCAAATCTCTAGTTCCCGGAAAAACGACCGAGTACAAGATGCGACTGGACTGGGAGTGACGAGTGAATGATAATTCAGATTTCCAATAATAAATACAAAACACTTGGTCTGCCAAAACACCAGATGGAACAAGTGAAGCACAATGGGCTCCGGCATTTACATTAACACTAATGAAATAATAATGCTACTTCAAAGATAATATACAGACCATGATGGGAAAAAAAAAAATTTTAAAAAAATCCAGAAACTAGAGCCAGCACCACCTAATGTCATAAATGCACTAAATATGTCGAATTGCCTATGGCAATTACCAAATCTCCAACAACATTCAAATCCCACGACTTATTGACTGACTGAGTGTGAATAACTATTCTGGACCTTGCATCGGAAGCATCATACGCTGAACCTGAGGCTGATTTTTACCGCCAGAAAAACAAAAAGGTCAAATCAATATGTTATCCATCCATTAAAAACGTGTCAACGTAAACTCCTTAAATTATCACAAACAGGTGAACTCAAGAGAGGGGGACAATTCCAAATATGGTTTTTCAAAAAAGCATAGACTTCCACGCAGTATAAAATACTTTTCAAGTTGCATCAGTGAGACGATAAGCAAGTATTAAAGAAAGAAAGGTTCAAAGACGCATTAGGCAAAAGAGATGGGACACCACTATAATTCATTAATTTGTAACAGGGGGGGGGAAGATGCTGAACCCAAATAATTTTTTATTTGATCCCTACTGACCCATCAACCTGTAATGCATCTGCCTGGAGGCAGGCTTATCGCATAAGACACTGAAGTGGCTTAATCTAAGACGATGCACCACCTAAAGTATTTTTAACTTCACACCACAACATCCAATACAAAAATATTCGATGAAAATGAAAAACAGGAAACATCTCTCTCATAATCTTGGTAGATCATTGATATAATACAATCAAAACATAATTACAAAGAGTGAAGCTAGCAAGGACAGACTGCATCTAAAATTTAAAAAGATAACATCCAGCCACATGGAGGATTGCATGAAACCAACGGGCATCATTCACATGCGCATCAACAAGCCTCTTTTTTTAAGTAAATAAATCATCACTCTCATTAGCAAGGTTGGAACCCAAAAGGAAGCAAAATTGCAACCAAGGATATCCGGTATCCGGTCAACTTTTATGCATTAGGAAAAGAGAGAAGTCCAGAGCTATTGCGGCTCTAAGGTTCTCCATTCTGTGTGCTTTGCAAATTTCATTAGGAATAAGAATTTCAAACATGGCACCAGCTTCCTATGCGCTCATTTTATGGAGCCAACTAAAACCAACAAGCTGCTATTCAGCACGTCTAGTGCAATACGAGCCAACTGTAGCTGTGGCTCATCTTATGGTGAAGAATTATAAATCATTGCTTCTAAGATAGATCTTTGGTGGTATGACTTCTAATAACAAATTAAAAATAGAAATGGAATTAAAGCTGAAAAGTCCTGCTATTAAGGATATCTCATTAAGTCATGAATCCCATCAGCATCATAAACCAAATTGTTTATGCCTAGGAACTACCACATTAGATTTTGAAACAGAAAACAATTGAATGCAATTAAGATATGAGTCCAATCAGTAAACCCAGCATTTTCTTCATTATAACAAGATGCCGCTTCCAGAAACATAATAGAGTACGGGAGGTTACCTGAGAATTTGTATAGTTAACACCTTGTGAGAAAGAACCTTGATGAGCGAGCTGTAGATTTTACAATAAAATGGGTCAACATCAGGCATTGTCATATCAATGACTTTCTATCAATAAAAGTATGCATAAATATACATGTGCCAAATATATACCTGAGCATTAGGACTTGGTTGAACATCTTTCTTAGCAGATACTTCTCCGCCCTTCGCCGAACCCTTGGTATCACCCTAATATGCCACGATTTGAAAAACATAACATATACGGGCACAGACAAATAAGAAAGGTCGAATCGAATGTGAAAAATTAACAAGTGGAATAGCTATTGAAGCAGTAGGACTGTCAAAGTATGAACTAACCTCCATCTGCAACGAGCCCAATCGTCCAAGAAGAGGAAGACCCGGAAAAAAAAAAAAAAGGAACGAAAAGTCAGTGAAAAATCAAAGTTGAACAGGAGGGGACTCAAGCCAATCAAAAGTTCCAGTGATTTATCTTTCGTGGAATATTTCGACGTTTCGGGTAATAGGTTTGTTTTCAGGGAAACAGAAAAGTAAAGAAGCTTCTCTGGACTTTATTCACCTGCTTTAATCAATAACATTGGCGATAAACAGAACATTACCTCCCTGTATCTGCCCAGATAAATCTTCAGGGGATCGATGTAATCCTCGAACCCTAAAGTTGCCATTGCCCAAAGTAAATCATCGCCGTTAATCGTCTTCCTCTTTTCCCTCTGACACTTATCACTCGCCCTACATAATTCGACCCCCAATTAAACCCCAAGCAAATAATATTTTCGACAAAGATAACTACGTACATGAACAATTAAAGAAAAAACACACTCGCTGGTGACAAAGCTGATGAACTCGGAAACGCATTCCTGCACGGTCTCCTTGGCATCCTTGGCAATTTTTCCATTAGCAGGAAGTCCCTTCTTCATGATTCGGCTGATATTGGCGATGGGCAGGTACCTGTCCTGCTCTCGGACATTAGAGCGGGGGCTCTGATCGCCGCTCTCGTGGCTACCACCAGCGCCAGGACTGGCCGGAGCATCAGCCATCGTTGCAGGAATCCTAATACGACAAAGGAAAGACACAAATCCATCATCGATTAGGCACAAGAAAAAACCTAGAAACGGATCGAAACGAAACCCTAGAGAGAGAAGGAGGATGAAGAAAAAGGAGCGAGAAGCGAGGCGGGTGTGACAGAAATAAGGCGGGTAGGTACCTGGGGGGATGCGGAGAATTTGTATTTGGCGCGAGAGTGAGATCGGTGAGAATGGGAGAAGGATCGGACGCTGGAGAAGGAAGGAGTTAAGGAGACGATTGAGATGAGAGAATGAGTCGTATCAACGGTGTTGGTTTTGTTTTAATGCAACAAATAAACAAGGCTTCTCTCTTTCTTTTGCTTTGTAGATTCTGCATTCTCTCTCTTTCTCCGCTTCGGGGCTTCTGTGCTGAAGATCAAGGCCGGGCAGATGATTCGACCACGTGGTTCCTGTACGCGTTCGATGTTCCGAGTCTGAGGAACGACTCCGCAAATTATTGAATCAAAACCCCTTCCTATCGGTTATGGCGGCCAAAAACACAAAACAAAGGCCCTCCTTCTTTATTCCTATCAACGTGACATATTACTGAAAAAAATCTAAAAATATATCTTAAAAATTAACCTCTTGAAAATAAAAGTGAATTTTCTCATGGCTAAAAGCGTATATTTTTATACCAGGAAGGTTTGTGTTTTAAATATTTTCTGGGTTATTTTATATTTAACAAATATTTTAATGAAATCTAATTGTTTATTAAAAAATGAGATAAATATATGGATCTTTTTTTGGTGCATGAATGTTTTACTCATCGTTTATAAAAATACTCATCAAATATTAGGAAACTTATTATTCAACGAAACACAAATGCAAATCTTCATTTTTTTCATGACAAGCAAAGCATACTTAATTATCTCGTTTAATAAAATCTAATTTTGATGCGTATTTCTATTTCCATGCAATATTCGCAAAACCAAACAGGAATAGGCATGGAAAAGACATGACAACTCATGCATGTTTTGCTGTTGATAAATGATGCTTCGTCCATGGCATTGGCACGGTGAGTTACCATCGTGCCCTTTTACACTGTACGCTTTGATGTGGCCAATAAACATAAAATTTTGTGAAGGTAAAATAATTCACCAGTGAGGAGAATAACACAAATTTAAAATTCCAGGAAGTTCACTCTTTTTAGGAGGGTTTTGGTTTTAACGTTTCAAACCTGATAAAAATTAATTTTAAGTCTAAAATAATTTTGAGAGGTTCTAAATTTATAAAAAAAATGTAATTGAAATGATTTTTGACAGGGACAATGACAAGAAATAATAACAAAAGTCCATTGACTCTCATGTTTTTATGGGTAAATTACTGGTTCAAATACAATAATTAGAACAAGATGAACAACAGATTACATTGGCAGGATTATTAATTAGGAACATTTTTTCCTCATAATTAAACTTACAGGGCAAGTTTATTAAAGTCATGTAGCATCTACCACTGTTTGCATGACTTCTAATCTAATTGTTTTCAAAATCCTGAATAATATAGGTTTAGTTTAACTTTCAATTTGGTTCTAAATGTAAGACCCTAACCCACTTTATCTGTTATATCTAATTAAATATTTGTAATAGTTGCACATGTTAAA
>NW_021634287.1:0-35916 GCF_004799145.2 Neltuma alba | reverse complement strand
GGTAGTTTCTGTCTTCCTCTTAACAGAAAATAATTCATGAATATTAAAATTTTCCACTTAATTCAGGAAACAGCTAAAAAACACTATGAAAATGTTCATGAGTCAAGCAATATTTATTGTTTTAACATCCACGTGATTATGTTCATTAAAATTTGCACATAAAAACCTAGTCAAACTATACACGTGTTGATTGAAATAATTTAAACCACAGGAGAGAAACAGACCAAATAACGTGGATCACATAAGGGAAAACTAAAACCCTGAAACAAAACAACCATATAAATCCGGCCAAAAGAGTAGGTTAAATGATCTATTCTGAAATACATATATTACTTCTCTCCACCAGGGAGTTCACAGCCTGTACCAAAAACCTAAGCAAATAGAATTTCCTCTATCAGGTACTGTCATTAAGCATCCTCAATGAATCACCGCATGAATGAACATAATTCTCCCTATCTTTTATGGCTGCACTTCTTAATAGATAAGGACACCCGGAGATTCTGCTGAGTAAGTCCAAATGTCTCAAACTCCGCAAATCATATTGCAGCCTCACTAGCCACTATAGGAACAGTGCTGCCTATTTCAAGGCCAGAAAAAGATTAAACGTACAAGCTCTCATGTTAAATGAGCAAATTCTTGCCATATTCTTCTAGGAAGTTTACCAATATGTTTATGTTTGTGCTAAACTAATGACTGCGATATTTCATGCTCTGAATCAAATAATAATGGTTGAAAGTTTATTCCCAAATTGCCAGAGAGCATTCCCTAAGCAAAATGTCTTGTCAATGCTTATTGTAAGAGCAATTCCCAATTCTATGGTTTACAAGAAATTATTTATTTAGTAGCTGCAGCTGGCTTCAGAATTATAGACAATACAGGCTCCATTATGACTGAAATTGATGTCACGCTCCATTTCGTACCAATGTTGTTATTTGTGCCATACTGAGAATAGGCGTAGCCAGTTTTATCAAATTACAATGTCCATCAATATATCAGCAGACAAAATAAAAGCTTCGAGCAACAATAGACTCCAACAGAAGGCTAGCATTCAATAGATCACAAATGATTTTGAAGACTATAGAGAACATATTTTAATTCGACAGCTCACCTTCAAGATTACATAGGAGTCCCCTGTGAAAAACTTCCCATAAGAGGACTTCGGGATGGGAATAGGATTAAAATTCTCAATACGCCATATTTCCAGCCCACTATAGATGGTTAGGGAGAATGATGTACAAGGAAGATATTCAAGCACAGCATCAAATTAAACAAATAACAGAGGCAGCAATCTGGTATAAATCTTGGCATGACTCTCTCATTTATTCATTAAACTACCTCTGAAACGGAAGTTGAGTGATGGGGGGGGGGGGAAGGTTTCGGAATAAAAATCCATTAGGCAGTTAATTAGATGCAGGATACGCCTTTTGTCCAGCTCCCTGGAAAGCGGGATCCAAGTCCCTCATGGAAACAGCCATACTATTTTTCTACTTTCTTATCTTCAATGACCAAGCTCGAAACAAAGAATAACCTGTATGATGACCATATAGCAGATAATGAGTGTAGAAAGGTGAGGTCAAAGGGCTAAATTGCTCGAGTTTACAGAACATTTTGGTGAGTGAAAAGGAGTGCTTCCACCATTTCAATTAGATAATTGAGTCGGACATTTCTTGTCAGCTATATTTTGTCAGAAAGAAGACAAATTGATCACATGATAAAAATATACAAGGGCAACAACATCATTCCATCGGTGCTTTAGTAAAGTTGACAGAAAGTGGACATGTTTGGTTGCTCACTACGGTAAAAAATTTTCAAGATATATTACCAGACAATATAATAGTCTAAGAAGACAAGTAATGGTTGAACACGCTTTACAAAACACTCATCATTACCATTCATAAAATATTCACCTTCAGATATCTACTATCATCCAACATATCTAGAAAAAGATGGTGAAAATTGATGAATTATCAATGAAAACACATGGCCTTTTGCCATTGAACGTCCCAGTTAAAAGTTTTTGAAATATAAGAATGGTAAAATCAGAAAAATCTTTTACGTGCAGGCCAGCATAAAACAACCACATTACTGCTATCTAAGAATTATCAAATTGCATTAAGACGGAATCCCATAATACAAAATTAAGTATGGCAGTGAATATCATAATTCATCTCATGGCATCGATTATCAAATAAGAAAATTCAAAATTTGTTAGACGATACATAAACTCGTATTAAATGACACCCGGAGTCATTAATATCTCAGTCTCATAAAGCTGCTTCAGATTCAAAAATGTCTTCACAGTCCACACACATGAAGTGTCTCGCGTAGAAAAGTAAACCACAAAGATGACACAGGAAACACACCCATGAAGCATGGAAATTGCAATGCACAGTAATCCATTGGCGCATGCTACCAGAAATTTGAGTACACTATGAAAATGAATGAGCAGTTTTATGTATATACGGATCCATGTATTCCATTCAGTGACATGAATGCACATCCAAACATGCCACTGTGCACCTTATCTCGAAAACCCAACATGTTAAAATGGTCCAACATGTCAAAGATGTTACATTTTCCAATATTTCGAACTTCAATATTCTGTAGTTTTTAAAAGTACTAAAATTCACAGAAGTTCACAACTCCACATCAAAATCAAAGAAGCGCAGTTAGAAACATGTCACCATCAATCATCTCTCTTTCACAGTCAGGACAACAGAACACATTGGGTCAATCAAATTTAACACCAACAGGCGAAAAAGATCAAAATTCAAGAAATACCTCCAAAAAATTCATATTTATAATCAGTTGGGGAAAAAAATCGAAACATGTTCAATGTCCCATACCCGAAAAGAAGCAGAGCCAACTGATCGATTATGCCTTATCGGAATTAGCAAATTTAAGTAAAAGTTCAATAAACCAGTAAGCCAAGAACACCAACCCGACCCTGAACTCAGAAATCCGGAATCGAAGAAGCCAAATCCAAGGTCGGACGAATCTAACTGACAGCAGCAGATCCAATCTAAGAAGCAAAACTGGTGAAAATCATACAATTTTCTGGAAGTAGAGAATGGGAAAAGCTCGAGGAAGGAGGCAAAAGTCAGAAAAATAGTGGGAAGTGGGGCTAGGGAAGAAGAATAATAAGTATTTTAGAGAGGGAAAGAAGGAATATTACAGGAAAAAAGTGGGCGATTTAGAGAGAGAAACAAGAAAGAGAGTGATGGGAGTTGGAGGGAATGATGAATGCCAGGCGTGCTTATCACCAACGGCGACATTAGCATCCTCACAGCAACACAGACATGTACTGTAAAACTCCCAAAAAAATTCTTAAAAAAAGCGAAAGTAACAATTTTTTGGCTGCAATCAACAGTATTTGGACTTTGGAGGGACTTCAATTTAATTTCCTAGCGGAGTAATCTCATTTTCTTACCGTGTGGTCAGTAACGGTAAGATATTCTAAATCAGAAGTTAGACAATTGAGATGAGAGGAAAAAGAAAAAGAAGAGATTAGAGGAAGAGGAGCCCCAACGAAATCTCAGACTCTCATCAATCTCTTTCAGGTGACATAATATTGCATTTTTTAGTCTCTCATTAACTTTCAGTCTTCATGTGATCTTCTTTGCTAAATACAATGCTAAAGAACCGGTGAATATTAAACTAAATGCAGGCGGATTAATTAAGAGATTTAACTCAAATAATCATCATTTAAGAAAAATTAAAAGAAGAAAGGGCTTGGGAATGCATCCCATCTCATAAAGGGAAAAGGTGGAACCACCTAACGTTTTAAATTTTACCCATCAACCTCCTAAAGGCAGAAAGAAAATCCATTTCTCTTTCTTTGGTTTAAATTTAAAGTCAAAGTTTATATTTTTAGGAAAATTAATTTTTTGGTCCTATAATTTTTACTCATTTGTAACTCAATCCCTATACTTTAACTTGGTGCAACTCAATCCCTCTAATTTTGACTCGATTATAACTCAGTTCTTGAAATTTGACTCATTGCAACTTGATCTCTATAGTTTTAACTATTTTACAATTTAGTCCTTGTGTTTTTAAAAAATAAAATTATATATCTAATAAAAGGAGAGACTAAATTATAAATTGGTTAAAACTATAAGGACCGAGTTGCAGCAAATCAAACTTTAAGGACTGAGTTACAACTAAATCAAAATTAAAAGAACTAAGTTGCATCAAGTCAAAATATAGGGGCTGGATTACAAGTGAGTAAAAATTATAAAAACCAAAAAATTAATTTTTTCGTATTTTTAAAAATAACTGTGAGATATTCTTGAGGTTTGGAATCAAACTTTTTAAACAATCTTTACAAGACGATAATAGGTATTTTAAAACGTATCAAAAAATATCTAACATTTCAATTTTGCTCTGCTAAAATTAATGTCTATGTGTCCTGTGTTAGAATTAAAAGCACGCCAATTTCAATATAAAAAATAATGTTTTAGTGAAAAAATTATAAAAAATATGATTATTGTCAAATGTTAATTAAAATCATAATCAAACAAATCATTGAAGACAATTAGATTAAAGTTTCACATTTATTCGCTTATAAAAAGTGAGCACTCCTTTTGAACCCAATTATAAAGCAAAACAGCGTGGTTCAAAATATAAAATTGAAACATAAAGTTGTTTTTAAATTAAATTAGATGACACATATTAAATATAATAGACTTGGTTTTCTTTTTCATGCATGAATTTATATCTATTAACATTTAGAGGGTACTTGGTTACTTCAAAAGTACTTTTAAAAAGTGCTTTTATACAAATCAAAATAAAATTTTTCTCACATACTTAATTATTTTATATGTTATAAAATCTTTTAAAATTATAAATTGGTTTTCACTCAAACATCTCTTTAATCATATCTTGTTATTAACGGATTCAATTACCCGTAGTTATTTTGATGCAAGTTTTTAAAGTAAAATTTACAGTCTTGTTTAGCTTAAACATTAACTATCTAAAATTATGAACATTTTTGGACAAGTATATAAAATTTTAAAGGATTAATATAATTTTTTGTCTCTCAGGTTTGTACTTATTTTAATTTAGTCCTTCAAATTTTAAACTACAGGTTTTGATCACTCAAAGGTCAAAATAATATAAGTCTTTATTAGATTATAGGGACTAATATTTTAAATAAAAAGAAACTTGAATGACCAAAACCATGATTTAAATTTAAAAAATCAAAACCAAAATTATGGCAAAATTAAAGGATCAAAATTTATATTAACTCAATTTTAAATATTGGACCAGTGATTTTTCGCTTATAAAACAATCGTCCAAAGTGGATGATGAGAGAAGGAGAGAAAATGGGAAATGTCGGTCACCGGCTATTCGGCTGGCTAAGGCAAATTGTACATAAATTGGCCAAAAAGCCTAACATGGTGTGGGGCCCACTTACCTATGAACTTTAGTCGCAAAAGTTGCCAATCCTCATTTGCCTTTATCTATCTCTTGTTTCCCCAAAAAAGTAAGTTTACCAAAAGAAATTTAAATAAATATGCAAAGCACTAAAGTTTGCAATTTTACAAGTTAAAATATATAATTTTCTAATTTTGATTTTAACTAAAACTTATGTCCACAATAAAATGTCTTACTGTAATTAAAAGCATGCCAATTCTTATTTGAAAAAATAATGAGAAACTGTAAATAAAAAGCATACTTGAAAACAAAATATTTATTTTTCATCTTTGGCCGGTATTTTGGATCAAGTTACTTTATCCAATGAGTGGGGTTGGGGAGAACAATTTTTTATTGTTTATTCATCAGTCCTATTTAAAAGATAAAAAAAAATTATTCTTATTTACAAGTTATTTCATTAAATTTTTAGTATGAATATATTATTCTATCCTTTGTTTAAAATAGTAAAAATAGTTATTTTTTAAAAATGTATATATTAAATAGGGATAAAGTTTTTTTGAGTAAAAAGAGTCAATTTCATTAATATAAAAAAATTACAAATACCAATAGCCAATTAAATACAATAGTGATAAAGCTAAAAAGTTGAAATATTTTTATATTTTAATAAAGAGTTAAAGTGTTTTAAGATTTTTTTTAGTATGTATAAAATATAATAAAAGAATCATATAAATAGAACTAAAGGAGTAACTAATAAATACAAGATTTTGTTTATGTATATTATAAAAGATTTTGAATTCCATTCCAACTTTTTTGCTGTTACCTAGAGCAAACTAATCATGAGAACTTAAATATGCTCCTTCTAGTTTTTATCATGAGTTTTAAATAATTAATTCACTGATAATAAATAATTAGTTAAAATTAGTTGAAAACAATAAATAAGTTAGAATTAGACTTTTATTTTCAAACATGCCCTTTTAATAAAATAAAAAAAAAAAATGTGTGAAGAAATATAATAAGAGATAAATAATTAAGAGCAACATTAAAAAAATGCATTAAATGTTTAGATAGTATAAAACGGACTACACTTTTTTCCAAATTTGAAGCTTAGAGGAAGTAGAAGTATTTAATTGTATTCTAACTTTTTTCCCTTCATTGCTTGTCTTTTCAATTATAAGCATTTTTGCCTTTTATTTTAAAAAAAATGAGGCGAAAAAGATTGTCTTGCTTGAAATGGCATTTTGTTTACTGAACATGCATGTGTTGAATCCAGTTATGTCTCCTTTCTAATTCTAATACTCCTCCGGTCCTTAATATATGACCCAGTTGTTGAGTTGGTTTAGTTCCTAATATAAGACCCATTTCTCATATTTATCAATTTTCTCTAAATTACCCCTATGGATACTCCCTCAACCATAATCAAATAGAAGAGGGGAGATAGGGTATTAAAAAGATGATTATGGTATTTTAGGAAAAATATATCACTTTTCTTATGATTAACCAACTTACCTAACTTCTTTAATCTAATCAAATTAATTAAATGGGTCTTATATTAAGGACCGGAGGAGTATTTTTTTTTGTTTCCAAAAACATGAACACGCTCTTTATACGTTTATTGTCAAAATTTTAATTTTAATATCTTGATAACTACATGATGAATATTTTATTTTTGCATTTTAGAGCCAGCATACGTAATACTAGACGCCATAGGCATCAAGCGTTATATAAAAGTTCAAAAATAAATTATAATACTTATTTCTAATAAATAGTACTACTACCTATAGATTTATTGAAGCATTGATAACGATTCTCTTCCGACTTCCATGAAGACTTGACATATATTATATTTTTTAAAATTTAGAATAATTTTTCATTAATATTTTTGTCACAAACTTTATATTGATATATCCTATTGATTCCTTTTTGTGAATTTTTTTACATACATTTTATTTTTACAATCGATAATTATAATATTAACCAGACGTGAGGCCCCTCCATTAACATAAAACTAAATTTAAGAGATAAAAGTTGCACTTGTTTTAAAATTCGAAAATAATATTACTAGCATTAAATTTCATATTGATATATTAACGGTGATACTTTTTAACACATATATTATATTTTCAAGAAATATATTGATCAAAATATTTGTAAAAAATATTTTTAAATTTAGTTCGATTATATATTAGTCCTTTCCACGTATTAAAAGATAAAAACTGACTTTTCATCAAATTTTCCTTTGCTCATGTTACTTCAACATGATTTAATTTCCGAAAGTATTAAAAAGAAAAATGGAAAGTTGCTCTTATGATTAAAAAAATTAATGTTGATTATTATTATTTTTAACGATCAGAGATGATATTGTACCTTTTTAAAACCTTGAGGTAACACTGAATTATTGATCCAACAAAATTTTTTTGAATAATCCTAATTCCTGTATGAAAATTTTTGAAATAAAATTACACCTTAACCTAAACTTTTCCCCAAATTTTCCTATTTCAACATGATTTTTCCCCCCTAATGTACAGGTATTCTCTTATTAGAGATAATCTATTTAAGATACTGTCATACACTAAATGTGTAAGTACCTCTCCTAACAAAAATTCAAATCTTAGACTGTCACGTTGTGAGGGACTAATTAATTACTCTTTAGATCTTAAATATAAGATATTTATATAAAGATTTTATAAGGATCTTATATTTGGAATCGAAAGAGTAACATGTAAATGCATTACTCAAAATAAATGATTGTACGAAAAGGGTAAACTCGGACCATTGGATCCTTTTATGATCTGTAAAGTGGGAGGAAGGGCACCGTCCACCAAGCGCCGTCACGGCAGTCACTTGTTGGATTCTTCTATCTTCTTCTTCATTTTCAATAATCAATGACGTGTGACCAACTTTTTATTTTATTTTATTTTATTTCACATCCAATATAATTTTTTTATATTTTATTTTAATGTATTTTCAAAACAATGCTCATTGCTAATCGTTGAACCCTAAACATTGGACCATTCAACGTGCCGCTTCTGTGGATGCACGTATCGCGTCTGTCTTCTCCTGTTATAATATGAATTGAGTTATTTTATTTTATTTTATTGTTTGGCCAAAAAAAAAGTTATTTTTATTTTATTTTCTTATGAATATAGACATGTTATAAATAAAAACTAATGTTTACATCTTTTAATTAAAATACAATTTTATTTAAATTAAGTAAAAATATTATACATAAAAGGTCGGTCCATTACGCGTGATTAATTAAAGCGAAGTCCAAATAAATCGGAAAGAAAAGGCTGGCATACCATTAAAACAAGAAAACCCCTCTTCCGTGGGTTCAGCTGGCGAAGGGGTCGGACTCTCTCACCAAAGGGAGGGGGTTCGATCCTGGGGAATGCCACTTTGTTGTGGCTCCAGTCGCGGCGCTGGGGGAGGCATCTCCACAAGCGTAGTGAAGCTGGGTGATTCCTACCTTTGGGCCAGAAAAAAAGGGCTTGCTTGTCATGCTCCCGTGCCCATAGGGACAGGCCCCAGTGGATCAAGCGTTAGGAGCCCGACCCCTTTCCTAAAATTTTCTTACCAAAAAAAAAACAAGAAAATAACGTAATACGGAGAAAATAACAGAAAAAAAACAAACACAACAAATTAATGTTTACGTGAATATAATCTATATTTAATATTAATCCAAATATTCTTAAATATAAATTGCTTTTAACAAATCCATGCATACCAAAAATTCAATAAAATATTAATTAAAACACTAAAATTGCCATAGAATTGAATTAATTTCAAATAATATCACAAACTTACTCAAATTAGAACATGTTTTTGAGTTTAGAAAAAACACTACAGAATACCTTATAAGTCACTTATTAATAATATCTTTATATGGATATCAAGATTTGAACTAACAATGGTCTTGTTTGACTGAGAGTTGGAAATCAATTATACGAATGTTTCACATAAATCGAGATAAAACTCTTCTTAAAATTACGATTGAAACTTATAAGTTATTCCAAACAGATCCAATCCTGAGCCAGCTAAATTAAGGTTTGTTGGAAGAAATATATACTACTTAGCTATATTCACTACAATTATAACAGAATTACACGTGGTTAATATATTTGAATTAAATAAACATAAATAAAAAAAGTACTATCTTCAGTTCTTAATATAAGATCTTATTTTACTTTTATTTTGATTTTAAATATAAGACCTTAATTCATTTTGTTTCTCATATTTATCTTTTTTTTTAAATAATCTTTCTAATAATGATAATTCTAGCTAATTCATTTGATTAACAATAATATTTTAGTAAAAATAACATCTATTTATTATAAAATAACTAACTTAATTTATTTTTTTAATTTATTTATATTGACTAACTAACTCTTATATTTAAAACTAGAGGTAGAACTACTCTATGAAAATAAGTTGGACAATGCCTTGGATTGGAATGGAAGGCTAGTTGTAGTGCTTGGAGACTCGTCTTGGACACTAAGAAAGAATGACGTTGACTGGCTTCTTCTTCACTCTTTGGTCTCTTTTTCTTTTATCCCAATCAACTGGACCTTTTCCTTGTGCTGCGAAATGACAAATTTGACCTTTTCATGTGAATCGTATTAATAATAATAATTATTATTATTAGTATTAGTAGTAGTTTTTGGACACTTATATATTTGGTCGCATTATTAGACATTCATACATCTGACTTTTGGCCCGGCATGCATGCCGTGGCCTTGCCACCTCAAGCCCCACCGTTACCAACAGGCAACATAATTCACGCTCTTAGCAAAAAAAAGTATTTTATTATTGGTATTTTTGTTGCTGTGACATGAATCTCACACATGGTACTTCATTTTAAAAATTTATCATTTTATTTCAACATTTTCTATTTTTTTTAACAAACATTGGAATATTGTCTCAGGAAGTAATTTTAAATTATTTCGATCTGAAATATGATTATGTTTTTGGCAGAAATATATAAAAAAATTTTTAGAAAATTAAACTATTGTGGTTTTGGGCCAGGTTTAGTGGGCTGTTAACTGACACACAGGCGGGGAACAGAAATTGGGCTTCTTAAACAGAAACATTCTTATAACCCTCGGGGGGACGCTCCCTTTTAAAACAACACGAGATTATAAGTAAATACTATTTTGTAACTTTCCACTTGTCAAAAAATTTTGATGCCACTAGATTATAAAGTTATTGATGCTTGAAACCATTATAGATCCCCTTCAGAGGGCCCGCACCACTAATGATATGCTAAATAACGCACCCTCTAGCAAATCTATTTTTCACAAGTTTTTTTTTAATTCTATTATTAAATATGTGTATGCATAAACGTGTTATTGAGGAGTAATGAGTGATATGCTTTTAATCAATGTATTAATAATTAATTTTTTTGATTAAGTTTGATGAAATTTATATAAAATCAATTTAAGTTGAATTTATTGCACATATGCTAAATACTTATTTCGGGAAATCATATATTAAATAAATGAAATAAAATTTTAGGAAATCTTAGTCTTCTACAAATGGGCCTTGTTTGGTGACTCTCACACGAAAGATATTTGAGCCTGCTATGCAACAAGTATGAAGTAAACAAGACAGAGAATTTGGGCTTCTAAAGCCCATTGGACAAAGCACCAAGTGCCAACCTGTAGTTTACGGGGTATGATGAAATTCAACATAAAGCCCAAAGTAGCATTGGGAAGCCCAAATCCAAGAAGGGTCAAATGGGTATAGGCCCAACAAGTAACAATAGTCTCCAGAGCATTCTTTATCATATATTTTCTCATTTATTGTAACTTTTTGGTTTTGCAACCCACTCCTTAAACTTTGACTTACTGTAATTCTATTTCTATAATTTTAATCATTTTATAATAAATTAAATTATAAAATAATTAAAATTATAGGAATCAGGCTGGAGTGAGTTAAAATTGTTTTATAATCGAGTTAAAAATGTAAGAATTAAGTTATAAACTAGTTTATAGCCCCGCGCGATGCGCGATTTGTGTAAAGTGTATTGTAAACTAACAAAGTAATTTGATTCAATAGAGGATGAGAATATTTTAAATTGTAAAGAGTAAGTAATTGCGTTGAACACATTAGTAATTAAGGGAAGTAAGTATTTTTAAAACTGCGTTCTAGTAAAAACAAAGCAATTGTGATAGACTTTTTTCGGAAGAGAAATGTGTTAGCAATATCTATTTTATATTATTCCTTGTTGTGTATATGTTTTGTAAACAAATTTTTTAATAAAGATCACCTAGCCCATTCTCTCATTTTGCCATAATTCCAACGAAGTTGCCATTCTAACAAAAATATGAATTTATGTTTTGTAATATTGCGTACTTGGTGACAGAGTTATATTGTTTTTAATGCTAAAGAAGTAGTTTGACCAGGACTTCCTTCCCTATGCAATCGGACAGCTCTTCAGGAAATCCCATAGGCTTGCCCATCTGTTAGCATTACATAGTGTAATGTGTTAAAATGTGGTACTGATATTCAGCAGAACAAATTTATTTTGACAAAATTTCCCAAAAGAGATCACCTTAATCATTTGATCCTTGAGGTCGGCAGCAACACAGTTCAATAACTGAGAAGCTAAGCGATTGAAAAAAATGATTGAACATTTACCAATGGAATCCCTTGCTTTGTAATGAACTTTGAACCTATATGTATTAACCAAGTAAATATTACTTATGTAGTTAAAAAGGAATAAAGATAAGTCACTAATAGTAAAATAATATGGTATATTTATCTTGAAGAATATTTCATACTTGGGTTCAGTCATCTTGACTTCTGTGTTGCATGCGCTACACTTAAGTTTCCCATTGACATAGAATGGTTTTTTATCACATGGACATCCATCGTAATTCCAACCATATGCTGTTTCAAGCTTCTTAATGACCAACTTAGTGACAACCTCACATGGCTAAATACCAAACATATATAAGCACCTCAATTAAAAGCAAGTTGATAACAGAGTTGTTTTTCGATCAATGTAAATAAAATTATACCTCAGTGAAGTTCATTATCTGAGCTATATTAATCCTGCAAGGGAAACTTAAGAGTGACTCATTTGTAGCAGTTGCAATGACACAGCTTGATACCTGGGATAAACTTTGACTTGCAACTGGATTATCTTCAAGACTAAACATAAGTGTTGGAAAATTATTAATAATTGGTCACTTTCATGCTAACCTTAATCTTAATAAGTAATAACTTAATAATGGTTGATGAAATTAACCTATCAAGTAGTTTCTTGGTCTCAGGGAGGTCAGGATTGAAAACTACCTTGGTCCCCTCAAACTGATTAGTTAAATGTCCGAAACCTAGATTTTCAAGGTTAAAGCTTGATGATAGACATGAATAGCAATGAGGTAACACCTTTAATAACATGTGATGATACATATACGTACCTTTTCCCCTGTTGATTCTTGCAAAACGAAGGAGCACAACAATAGGTGGTTGTAAGTCTTCCCCTTTGGCTCTAAATATTTCATTGGCACACTGACCGAATACTACCACATTGACAGATCTCTTACTGTAAAAAAAGGAAAAAAATCCTGTTTCTAGGCACATATAACGAAAATATATATAAGAAAACTGGTTGAAATAATTGTGAAAATCCAATACATAGTAACAGGGACAATGTGACAACCGCTCTTTCAAAACCATTTTAAATTAAATCCAACAATTTATTTGAATGATTAACCATGATAGAAAAGAAGAAACCTTAAAATTTTAAAATCGCTATCATGGTTAAAAGAAATAAACTTATATTACGAGCCACATCAATCGTTCACTTGGACCTTGGACTTTCAAAGTTCAGAAATATCATTCAACCGTTAGCTCAAACCAAACTTACACTTTCAAACACACGAACTGATAAAACATTTTAATATAAGTCATAGAGCCCATTAGTGAAAAATCAACACTATCAAATCAGTGTAATACGCAAAGTCTAAAATGTTTCGGACCTCCTCACGGCCCTATCATACCAGATAGTAGTAATTAAAAGTATTATTTTACATCATGATAGTAGATGAGCCCTATGTGGCAATATATAACAAGTCAACACATAGAACAAAAGCAGGGAGGCTATACAAGCTATAACAGCACACTATGCCTCCGGAGCCTTCCCTGATGGGCCACCACCGGAACTATCGCCTGAAAATGTTAAACCACGGGGTGAGATAAATGCCTCAGTAACCAACTTTCCAACTCATCATACATACTAACACGTGCTCGTGAGGTGTCAAGTGGGACAGTTATAAATTCTCGAGAACTATAGATATATCCATAGAAATATAATTTCAATCATCCAAACCCTCACTATGGGGGCCAACACACAAGCCACATAAGTCTATCCCTCACTTTGGGAGATCAATCAAACATATGGGCCTATCCCTCACTTTGGGGGACGAATAAGAAGCCACAAAGGCCTATCCCTCACTATGGGGGACGAAAGAAGAAGCCAACCAATGTGCACCAATGGCGGCCTTACCACGTGGTAGGATAGGACTCAATCCCAAAATCCAAATAACAACCAATCATTCACAATATAATAAAAATGTCTCAATCTTTTCTCAGTATAATCCATAAGATATAAATCATATATCTTTTCCAAACTTCTCAATCACAATTCCAAAAATCCCACAAGACAATTTTCATAGCTCAAAAGATATAACATATCTACTCAAGTTCCAAATATCCAATATTATTCTAAAAACAGAAAAATACTCACAAACAACATATTAGCACATATAACAAGTGGAAAGTGGTTACCTCTCGCCAAAGCAATACTAAGGATTACCACAAGGTCAATCCTTTGCTCAACCAATAATTAATCTACACAATTAATATAACCACATATTAATATAAACTAATTAATTAATTAATTAAACTTCTCTATATTATTTAAATTCCTGATTTAATTAAATTTTACTTTAAAATCTCTCAACTCTCATAACTCAAAAATTATTAAGTATTTTAGAAACAACTTAAAATTTCTAACAACCCAAATTATTTATTTACCACCTCCAAATTATTTACCTTAATAAAAAGGATTTTCAACAATTTCCAAATATAAAATTATTATATTATAAACTCTAAAAATCCTCATTTAAGTTTAAACCTCAAAATCAAACTCTCAAAAATTTAATAATAATACTTCAAATATTTATAACTAAATAATATGATCAAAACTTTAATGGTATAACTACCATATATATATATATATATATTTCCATAAATAATAAAATTTTTAGCTACAATAATTATTTTAAAACCTCCAGTCACCCAATAAATAAAACAAACCCGATTAAAACCTCAATAATATATCAAACAACCCAAATAAATTATTTAACTTAAATTTAATCGGTAAAAATATGGTATATCTCATACATAATAGATTTTCCACTAAATAAATTAATTTTAAATACTAAAACTAGCAAATAGAAAAATCTAAACCGATTAAAATTAACAACTCATTTACTTCTAAATTTCTATAGTCATCTTTTGTCAAAAATCAATAGTTATATCATATATAAGTCTCAAAATTTTTTCTAATCACTATAGTAATAACATAAATAGGAAGCTTAAAATATACAGGAAATATTTATAAAGAAAGTTTGATAAAAAGAAGTAATTTTATGTACCTAAAATATCTTCAAAGCTTGTTTCCTCCTCTACCGGTATGCTCCTCCCACTCTATCTCTCTTTCTCTCGTTCCTCACCCACTCTATCTCTCTTTCCTCCTTGCGTCTGATGCGGAAAAGAATTTGGGGGAGGGGGGTATTTAACAACCTAACATTTATTGAGGGGGTTGAATTCTACCGCAACCCCCTCCAAAAATTCCACACGCAACGTCAACTTTCCACCGAATTCGGTGGAAAGTTGACTTATATATATATTATTTTTATTTTTTTTAAATATTATAATAAAATATTATTTTATTTTATTTTTCTTTTCTTTTTTTTTTTAGGATATTACAGACAACTAATAAAATAAAACACAAAACATCTTAAAATATAAACTATAAACTGGGCTAATCACTTCTCATCCGCAATTGTGAAACTGAGCTTCCTTGTACTACCCCCTTCTTTTTTATGATCCTTCAAATCTCCAAATGATTGTAAAAACCCAATAACATCTGGAAAACATTAAAAAAAAAAAAGACTTTAAATCCAACTTTTCTTAAAAGAATTAAACAATGACAAAATGCTAAGCAATATAAGTATGTGATCCAACCTATCAAGTCTTCATTGTTGGCATTAAACTCAGCAACATCCTTGATTGTAACGAAGTTGAATGCATCAAATGGAATTGAAAGATCACTTTCCTCGATCGATGTTGAACAATGAAAGCTTAACTTATATTTACAATCTGTAACCTTGTACTCATCTTTGTTAAGGAGCACTTCAAAGTTCTCAAAATGATACACTACCCCCTCCCGAAGTTCTTCAATGATACGTCTAATTAGTGATTTCTGAGTGGTAAATGCTTCAATCCTACTTTCCTACATATAGAAGAAGAAACTGTGATAGGGTATTTGTAAAAGTTAGATGGAACATGGTGAAAATGAAATAAACAAATACCTGTTCATCCACTAATAGCATGGATACCTTCCACACAGCATAAGGAGGGATCTTTCTGGGCACCGGCCATTTCCTGACAATCTTCGCATGCAAACTCCATGTGTCTTTGCTGGAGTTCAAGTCTTCGATAAAAATTTTTGCAGTAGGAGCCATTTTTTGTACAATACTGATGTGCCTTAAGACGCAATAATAGTAACTTGATATTCAGGGTGATAGGCAGTACAGATAATGATCAAACTAACGTGATATATATATATGTTCATCTATGCAGAATGACCCCACTGAAAATTTGGCAGGATGTATGATTTTTGAAATTCCCTCATAATCCTGAGAAAATTTTTCCCATGATCTGTGGCTCCTATCAAACAGCCAATTGTTGACAGCAAAAAAATCCAAGAGCCAATGGTTAAATTGTTAGGTCTAATAAAAACGCACCCAGGTATATGACTGATAAAATAATAAATGATAATGTGCTTGGAATAAAAGAAAATCAGCATGTGTAGTAGACCATATCATTTTTTTTCCTTGAAGGTAGTAAATGATATGACGGTATAATAATTACATGGATAGATGCGTCATCAATAATTAAAAACATCAGATATCTAATTGGCAGTACTGATACACCACAAAAACAAAAACTATGAAGTCACATGCGTGTGAACAGAGGCCAAAGCCATTAATTGTCCTTGCAAGTTCTACAAAGTTTCATTTTATTTTTTTGAAAAAAGAGAGAATCTATCCAATGCCAATTACATGAGAAGACATTATAAACATCGGGAATTGATAATGGCAATTGATGATTGACAACGCATAGCAAAGAGGAGTATTAGCATCGGGAATTGATAGCACCACAGAGGTAATAAATTACATGAGAATATTGTGAGCAAGAAATGTAGATGGACGATTAGGGTTCACGAGATGGAAATATTGATACATCGGGAATTGATAATGGCAATTGATTGACAACGCATAGCAAAGAGGAGTAGTAGCATCGGAAATTGATAGCACCACAAGCAAAACCCGCATATAAAAATATAATATTCATCCATAGAGGACCAATTGGAATAGAGCACATGGCAGGAAGGGAAAGACTGAGGTGGGCCAATGAGGGACTTCGTACGCGATTTAGAGATATGAGTTGATTGATTGATTGATTGATTGATAATTTAAAATTACGAAGACCGCAAAATTAATTTTTCCTTCGGCATCCGTCCATAGAGCATAGCTGGCCAAACCAGCATCGAGAAATCTACTCATTTTCTTAGCGTGTCATGTCAATAGTTACAAAGTAGGTATGTTACTCTAATTAATTATACATTATCTTTGATTTTTAATATAAGACTTCGTTTTATTTTTATTTTGATCTTAAATATAAGACCTTGATTTTCTTGATTTCTCATATTTATTCATTTTTTTAAAGATAGTCCTTGTAATAATAGTAGTTGTAACTAATACATTTGATTAATAAGGATATTTTAGAAAAGACAGTACCTATTTATCACAAATAACTAACTTAGCGAGTTTTCTTAATCTACTCAAATTAGTTAACTAGTTCTTATATTAAGGACCGGGGATAGTACTATAATAAGATTATTTGGGAAAAAATACCAACGAAAAAAATAGTTACAAAATGGTTATAAAATTTAAGGGGTTTAAATATATAAAAAAAGGAAAAAAATGAAAAAGGATTATATATTAACAAAAAAAATTATAATTTAAAGAGTAATAACCGATATTAAATTAAAAATGCACGTAAAATATATAACTCAAATTAGAACGTGTTTATGTGTGTGAGCGTGGGGGCAAGCGCAAGATGATTCTGCCATGGATCAGTCCATGAGTAAACGGAAGGAGATGGATTAGTCGAAGGCACAAAGCATCTCGTCTTCTTCCGTTTCTCTATGCAGATTCAATATTGTTTTATCCAGCCCATCTTCATCTTCTTCTGGTACTTTACCGAATCAAAGACAGAATTCTCAATTCCGGGAAGCTTCACGAGCACAGAGCATGAATGTGTTTCCACTGGAATACCAGCAAAGGAAGCGATACAGAGATTTTGGCTAGTCCTGCAGGGAAATTGAAGGAGAGTAACAGGAGCGAATTAAATCAAGGGAAGATTGTTGTTGATCGCTGATATATTGAGTAGTGAAGATGATGAAGGTGAAGATGAAAAGTCTCAGATTGGATCGTTTGGGGGGGGGGGGGGGACTAATGGTGATTTAACGATGGATTTGGGGTTGAATGAAAACTAGTACTCGTGGCTGAAGCTGATTGGATACTAAAAATACAAAGTTTGGTCCTTTAAACACATCTAACACCTAAAAATATTTTCTCATATGCATCCAGCATCCCAAAATAATTTAAAGTGTATTTAATATTTTAAAGTACTTTCTAAGTGCGTCCAGCACTCTAAAGTTTTTTCTTTTTGCTTATAGTGCTGGATGTATCAAAAAATATTTTTAGGTGTTGGATGCAGATAAAAAAAATACTTTGAAGTGTTCAACGCATTTAAAAAATATTTTAAGGTATTGGATATATCATTAAATATTTTAAAGTGTTAGATATAACTGAGAAAATATTTTGAAATACTGGATACACCTTAACTCTAAAATATTATAGATTTGTTAGCTTACTCACACAAGCAAAACCCAAAACTGGTTCAGACCGACATAGAATAAGAATTTTTCCCTTCAATTTTAGTATTTATGCATAATTGAAATAGAAAACCATGATGACGAAATGTTAAAAAAAAAAAATGCGTACATATATTATAAATATCCGTTTATATGGCCCACCCAAATCCTTAGATAAGCTCAATCAACCAGCTAGCCAAAGACAGCAGTGCTCGCTCTTGAAATTTGAAGCTGGCTAAGAGTGGATGAAGAGGGATTACGCAAACTATCCGTTTTTGTTTTCTTTTACCGATCCATTTTTTTAATTTTAACATTTCATGTCTTTTTTAATAATTGAAAACTTTCAAATTTCAATTCAAAACATGTAAAATAATTTCCTTAAAGTTAAAAGGTAATAAAATTGTAAAAAAAAAATCATTTGTAAATTGAATATAGGTCTTGACTTGAAAAAAGGAAAATTGCGGAGAAATCCCCGTTGAAATATTCATTACCAAGAGGTACATGGAATTTGCAAGTTCTTGAGTAACTGCAACTTATATTTAGTGGCCATGATTTGTTTTGTTGTTGTTGGGTAATATCTTTTGTTTTACATAGGAAATAGGACATATAAAACTTATTTTCAGCAAGTACAACTCTTTATCATTTATGTGCAATTTTATCTTTAACTATATACAAAACTTTTCAAAATGGAGGATATTTTTGCACATAGCTAAAAAATAATGTCACATACCTCTAAAGAAGAAGAGTTATATCCACCTAAAAACTTTGATTCTTAAATGAATTCAAGTACTGTTGGACAAATGAAATGTACAGTGAGGGCAATTTTTTATTAAAAGAATTTCAATATAGCTCCGTGGAAGCTAAGCCGCATAATTTCCGACAGAGGTGAATGAGATAGAAAGGGACAGCAGAGGCGATCCTGTTGGGAATTAAATAATTGGAATTTGGAAATGATGCTCTGATGGATTTGAAAGCACATGAGCCGCTCATCACAGCAACAGATATAGACCAAGTAAATAGTCAATTGACTAAATATATATGCCGCATTCAGTAGTTGAATTATTTCTCTGGCAAAAAAGCAAATTAGGACCACATGTAGTAGTGAATCTAGGTTGAATGGCTAAAAAATTTAATACTTTTATTTCAAGACACATGCGCACCAACGCAGCTTGTAGTTACAACTTACAAGATCCACCACTTTGTTTGGCTTTTCGTCATAAATTTAGGAGCGGTAACACATGCTATTACTCACATATTTATGAGCAGCTGTGACGGGTTAGGATTAAACGATGTGAGTTAAAAAAACCCGTGTGATGGCATGCTGGCTTTTAAACAATCCGTCAAACCACAAACTATTATTTTTTACAAAAATTTCTTATACAATATAAACAAAATATAATAAGATTTTTATTTTTTTCTTTAAATACTTGATTAAAAACACAAAATAAACGATATAGATATATCTTTAATTTTTAGATAGAATATAAAATATAATAATATAATTATAATGATTAATAAAATTAAAAAATAAAAAATAAAATGCGAGTTAGTTTACGGGTGTAAGCTTAGCAGTATGGGATAAAAAGTTTATTTGCTGACGGAACCAATTCTAACTCATCACCCCAGCAAGAAGAACCACCATTCTCTTTCTTCATTGGGGGGCGAAAGCAAGTTGGAGAAGAGTTGGGGGTGAACCGGCCATTCCAACACAGAGACGTCCAGCATGGCAACCGGACCCTCATAAATCTCTAAGGGTTTGTTTGGTTGGAGGGGAGGGGAGCTAAAATGTCCCCTCCCTCCCCCCATTTTAGCTCCCCTCTAAATTGGGGGTTTTTGGAGGGGAGCTAAATTTTTGGACTATTATGTCTTTATAGTTTTTTTAATATTTCATTTGTATCCATAAAATATATTATTATAATATTTATTTCAAATAAAAAATATATTATCCTAAGTAAAAAAATAAAAAATATATACATTATTATAATTAAAAATGTATTATAAAAAATTATTTAAATAAAAAATTATAATATTATAAAATTAATTTTTTTATAAATATATTATTTATTAAATATATTTTAAAGCTAGAAAAAAAGATAGCCTAAAGAGAATAAAATTTCATTTTTCTTAGAGCATATAAAATTTTTTAATTTGATTATTTTAAATATATTATTATATTAATTAGAATAAAAAATTACTGTACTAATTTTTTAATACACATATTAATATGATAAGACTGAATTTTTATTAAATTATATGATTTAAATTAAGATGTAAATTAATTTATATAATATATCAATAAAAAACATAAACTAATATGTAAGGGTAAAATGGTGAATTGATTATTACTATCCTTCCCCTCCCCTCCTTGAACCAAACAAGGGATTATTAAATATCCTCCCCTTCCCTCTTTTTTAATCAAACCAAACAAGGTGAGGATGAAACCTCCCATCCCCTCCCCTCCCCTCCCCCCCCTCACCTCAAACCAAACAGGCCTAAGGAGTAAGGACCACTCCATCCATTCTCCTACACGAAGTCTAAGAACACCCCAAGAGCCAAGAAGCGGCGACAAGACAACTTCACTACATATCCCCACCAACGTCCCCATCATTGTTTCATGCACTCACAACACGTCAACATAATGCCTGACGTGGCCAAAACAAACCCCCATGCATGCCCTCAGAAGATGAACCCACAAACATATACGCCACCCAACAAACAACCATGACATGACATCCACAGCCAAACGCCAATATCTACGTTCATCAATCTGCCACACGCTACACACACCCACCTATACCACTAAACCAAACGGTTCGGTGGTGAGTCTACCTACCTTTAATGGTTAAATTATTGTTATTAGTATATATTTAAAGACACTTCCGTAGTTTACTAGAAGCATGATCAAACTTACAACCTCTCACTTTTGGAAAAGCTTTCAT
This sequence comes from Neltuma alba, assembly GCF_004799145.2. NCBI lineage: Eukaryota > Viridiplantae > Streptophyta > Magnoliopsida > Fabales > Fabaceae > Neltuma > Neltuma alba. The sequence goes on along the minus strand of NW_021634287.1, from coordinate 14,367 downwards.
GTCATTAATTAGGTCCCAAACATCAGTATTAATGGTCAAATTATTTGTCTCATAGCATAACTTGCTATGATTTTACTTCGTTCCTTATTTTATTACTATGATTTGAACAAAATTAGTCATACATATAAAATTAATAATTATTAGTCCAATTATATTTTGGATATCTTATTTAGTAATTAAAATTTACTGATTCTCGTATGTTTAGTAATTAATATTTACTGATTCTCGTATTTTCTAAAATATATAACCAACCTAACACATGTCCATACCAGGTTGGGGGAATAAACCATAAAATTTGCAAATAGTTCAAACTATAATTAATAACATCATCCGAAAGCAATACCTGCATGCATGGATCAAAAGAGTGCAGTAATGAAGCTTCTTAGTAAAAGCTTAGGCATGCTTATTAATCAACCAACTTCATACGTACGTTTTACCCACAAACAAACACATTCCTTAATTTTCTACGACAATCATTTGAATGCGCAGGTTCATAAACGCTGAACGTGATCCAATTCTTTGCTTTTCTGCAATTATACTGTGGTGGTCATGAAGATCGATCAGATCATGTCCTCATAAAAGTGTTTCTTAAACGCGTCCATATGATCCACCTGGAAGCACAAAGCAACCACAACAGAACCATCCCCTTCAGGGCTTGGAAGAAGCACGGAATTGCCGTCTAGCATATGAGATCCTAGCCCCATGGATACCTCCTTTCCCCACCCAAAGTCAAACCCATCCATGGGCAGTGTCAGCCAACTTACTACCTCAAAATTAGGGTTTCCAAGGAAGGGTGGCCCTTCTTTGTGGATATCTTGAAACTTTGTGAGGTCCTTTTGGCTTTTTAACAGCTCTATGCCAGACCGTACATACTCATCCGTCACCTTCTGAACTGCTTCTCTTACTTTCCTTGCAGCGAATCCTAATGGTTTTGGCAAGAGATCGCCCACCACGCTTTGAGCTATCACATCAAAAGTTGCAGTGCCAAAGAACTCTCTTGGTAGTTGAGGCCTCATGCGGCTCCTCGAATCGACGACAATAACTAATGATGTTGGTTGTTCCATTTTGAGTCCTCTTGCCTTGCACGCGGTTCTCCACATATGTCCAGATATAGTCTCGTACCGAGAGAACCCACCACCCATCTTTTTCAGCTGCTCCATCTGAGACTTGCTGATCTTCAACATTGTCTTTGTGGTTTTCTTCTCTCTTTCCTCTAAATTGTCCCACTGTCCAACTAATAACGGTAGCCTCCCATACTGCGGGTAATCGTCCAGGCTCGGTGGCGCCCGTGCTAAAGGCGGTTGTGCAGCTCGAAACACACTCCGGTCAAGAAATGGGGTTACTTGTAGAGGCTCGTCTCTTGCTAGCCTTGCCCATTCAGAGATGAAGTGAAATGCAGCTAATTTAAAATAACATAAGCTGGATTAGTTCACACATTGGAATCTATAATAATAATGGGAACGAAAGTTTGTACTGTTTCCATATATATATATATCACCTGGTCCATCAACGACTGCGTGAGAAATTGCTATACTTATGCCGAGGCCACCGCACTTAAACCTGGTGAGCTGAACCAAACACAGAGGAAGCTCATCAATTGGGAGGCTGTAATCTACGGAGGGGTGAAGCTCACTGGGCTGAAAGGACAGGGACGAGTCAACAAGGTCGTCCAAATTTGAATCGCACTCGGCTTCGATGAACCGAGCCCCCGCTGCGTTGCAGTGAAGCAGAAGTCGTCCGTGGCCGATCCACTGCAAACGACCGGCCAAGGGATAAAACGGCACCAAGGCTCGACTTAAAGAGTGTTTCAAGGTGTCGGCAATGGCGGTTGGCGGCGAAAGCCAGGAGCCTGGTGGTAGGTAGAAGTAGATGACGGGAACGTGAGTCAAGCAGCTTGTTTGATCCCATTCAGACAAGCCCATGCTTCCAATCCACGTTGGTTCAGAAGGCTTTACGGTGTAGCTGCCTTTGAATGCTACTGTTGGCATGTTCACTTTCATCTTCTTTTTTTAAAATTTTTTAGCAAAAAGACGAAGTCGACACTTGAAAGAATTACTAGGAAAGGAAAAGGAACAGACCTTAGCTAGGCAGCCTCCTTAAAGGAGTCTCCGCTTCACCTTTCTAAATTCCCCCAGGAAGCCAAAACTCGTCGTGTGAACCGAAGCAAACATGCGAATCCTTAAATAGAGACAATGCTCACTCTTGATTGGCCTAGAACGTATGACTGCATAAGGGGCCCGCGTCTGGCTACAGGCATTTCTTAACATTTGAGTCTTGTGACTTTAATTGTATACTCCCTCCGATTCACAATATAAGTAATTTTAACAAATTCATTAATATCAAAAAGTATTAATTAACTCATTAAATCTGTCCTAAGTTAAATTTTTTTCCCAACATTACTCATATTAAATCAGGTTGTCAAAGAGAGAGAAAAATACAAAGAGTTACCTTAATTTTAAGTATTAATTGCAGGGATAAAATTGACAAATAAACATTAATTACTTTTTAATTGACTTATATTTTGAAGCAAGTCATTCTTCTAAAAATGACTTATATTGTGGACCGGAGGAAGTACTTCTTTTCATCCTTATCACATGTGCAAAATCTAGGACTATATATAAATCGCTAACTTATTACATCTAAGGGTTTTAAAACAGGACAATACTTACATTAAGTTACTTGTATTTATTATATCAAGTTCTAGAAACACACATGACTACTATATGTCTTATTTTTGAAATATTAACATTTAATAGTATTTAATTATAAATTCACATGAAACCAAAAAAAAAAATCTGACCATGTATAATTAGAGAACTTAGCATAACAAATATAAAAAACTTAACTTAAGCTTTTTCCTCTAAAATAGTGTAGACTTTTGGGCTGGCTTACAAAATATATTGTAAACTAAACTGAGAAATGAGAATAAGTTTAGCATTAGGTGATCTGATGTTGCAGGTTCAAACTGACATAGAATAAGGACTTGTTTGAAATGACATAAAAATATTTTTTTAATCATAATTTATGATAAGTATAAGTGTAAATTTTTGTCTTGGCTTACATTATATATACAATACTTAAACCATTTGAATACCATTTGAATTTTTTTTCTTTCAAAAATTTGATTTTGAAAAACTTCAAATCATATTTATAAATTATATTTTGATGCATATCTACACTTTACTTATAATTGAAATAGGAAAAAAATGATGAGGAAATGTACCAAAAAATAAGTGTGTGTGTTCTAATAATCCTTGAATATGTCCCATACAAATCCTTACACTACAAAAAAAAACATGTTTTTAGCGACAGAAACGGATTAGCGACAAAATTTGTTCCATCGCTAATTTCTTTGTCGCTAATTGATTAGTGACGGAATAGATATTCCGTCGCTCATTACACGGATTAGCTATGGAATGTTCCATTACTAATTACTAATGAAAATTTTTTGTCGCTAATTTGTTACTAATTCTTGACAGAATTTTCAGTCCCAAATTAGCGACAGAAAAATTCCATTGCTAATCTATCAAAAAAATTAGCGACAGAATTTTTGTCACAATTCTGTTAGAAATTAGCTACAGAATTTGTTTCCATCACACATTCTATTATTAATCAGCTTTTTTTTAAGTGTTATATGCATACACGCACACCCAGTGAGTGAAAGAAGGAAATCAAAACACGTTGTACACATGTTGTCCGTACAAGATACTGTCCTTGAAATGCACAGCAGAGATAAGTTCAAGATAACTACTTAAAAGAACAAAAACAAAATTTATAAATACTTAACAAGATATAAAGGTACATTATATTACTTTACTGCAATAAAATATAATCTAATATTATTATATAGGAAAATTTAATTAGTAAACGATCCTTAATATTTTGACTCATCTTCAACTCAATCCTAACTCCTAACTCACGTTATTTATAATTTGAGAATAGAAAAAGAGAGGGATGAAGCGATAATAAAATAGAGGTGGGGGCAATATATTTTTTTTTTATACTCCTCCGATCCTTAATATAAAACCTATTTAATTAATTTGATTAGATTAATGAAGTTAGATAATTAGTTAACTATAATAAATATGACATGTGTTTTAAAAATATTTTAATCATCTTCATTATCTCCTTCATCTCCCTCATACTTGATTATGGTTGAGGGAGTATCAACAGAGGTGTTTTGAAAAAAATTGATAAATAATTTAAATACATGCACAACACACACATGCTTGTTTGTACGGAGAGAAGAAGGTTGGGTAAGGGAAGGGTAGAATGGTCACGTGGACACCAACCGAAGTGAGGGTTGCGGAGCACGTGTTTGTTAGCTGCGCACGGTTCCCGTTTACGGAGCTCACTGTTCTAACTACAGGTCTATCAACATAAACATTAAAGATGAAGGATAAGAATTATGATTGTGATTAATATAATGTTGAGATGAAACCCGCAACACAACATCATAGATCCTTTCAAAAATGAGTGAATCGCTGATAATATCGGTAGGATGGATTTGTTGCTGCCAACTGGCCTGGAATATGCAGATTGTCAAACGAAGGTACAATTATTTAAGATCTCCTGTTGTTTTGCTCGCGTTTGCATGGCCATACGTAAGCAATGAACACTGTGCAGGATCATCTCATTGTCGCCGCCAGCAGTAAAGTTTTCGAGAGAGCGCGTTTCTGGGAAATCATAGGATGCGGATCCTGACATAATGAACTGTGTTAGATATGATTTTTACCATACCTCACGTGCCCATTATACTTGTGCTCATCGTACTTCTTATTAACCATTCGAACTCATCATTTTGTATTTAAAAAACTCTTATGAAGGTTATTTAGTATTTGTTGAGTTATGAGATCCAGAAGATTTGTATTTAAAGAACTCATCATTTACTCGTACTGCCGAGTAGAGTTAAACAAAAAGCCTGTCACCCGGCTTCCGAATTCATTGCCATTCTGTTTCTGGTCTTCTACTCTTGCAGCATTTGACTCTCTTTCTCTCTCTCTCTGCAGTCTACACTGTGCTTGGACTAAACCAGATCTCCGAAGCTCCCCCTCTAATGGCAGATCTCATGCCATAACATACTGCCAAAAAGGCCACCCAATCCATCTACTTTCTCTCCAATCTCCAACTTCATCCTCTACTTTTCCGGCTTTAATACATTCCACTCAACCATTCATCAACTTCACGGCTTCTCCCCCACACCAATCCATGCTGGAAGACTCGCTTCCAAACTAAAGCCCATCTTCTCTCGCTGATTTATTCCATGGCCGGTCCAAATTATAAGTCTTGTAAAGTATAAGAACTGAGTTGATAGTAACTCGGCGAAACTATGCGGATCAATTGATTAATTTTATCACTTAAACCAATTTCAAGTACTTTTGGATAATAAATTTTCAGGGAGAGATTTTTCAACAATTTTTTTTGTATAACTCATAATATCTTCAAATCATTTTGAGCTTGAGATTTATTTCTATTGGGTTGGGATTGTTGAGGTTAAGGTCCTCTCCCTAAGTATACTTCCAAGCATTCGAACTTGTGGTGAAACTGCTTACCATCTCAACTAACATTTTGTTGATGATTTTTCAACTATTTATTATTGCCGGATGTAGTTTCATGGAAACGACATCATTTCCAATAGGTCTAAAAGTTTTTTTTTTTGTATAACTCAGAGAATCTTAAAACTACTTTGAGTTTGAAACTAATCTCTATTAAGTTGGGAGTATTAGGTTAAAGTCCTCCCAATAAATACACTTCTCAAGATTTAAATTTGTGTTCTCTTTTTTACGAGGTGAAACTACTTATTATTTTAACCAACAGCTTGTTAGTCAATAAATCCAAAAGATTTTGAATTCAAGTATTAAAGAATAAAAAAAAATATTTTGATAGAAAATGATCAAAATGATCTTCCTTCTATTTCTTTTTATTATTATTATTTTTTATAAACCTTCCTTCTATTTCTTTTTATATTATTATTTTTTATAAACCTTCCTTCTATTTCTTTTTATATTATTGTTATTATTATTTTTTCATAAACACTTCCTTCTATTTCTGCTGCCTGTTTCCATGTTTTCTTACAAAAAGACGACGTTTAGCCCAAATGAGTTATTGCATATTCTGCTATGTTTGGCAAAATAACCCTAAATGATAGTGTTCTCGGACGCGACTGGAAGCAGATTTCAATAAAATTTTAGGAAATTTAAGCCCAGTACAAATGTCTTGTTTGGTGGCTCTATCAAAGTTCAAAGATCTTCAAACCTGCTCCTAATCGGGCGTAAAGGAAACAAGAAAAAGAAATTGGATAAATCGTCAATGTTCACTTTTAAAATATATTTTGTAAAACCAATAAGATTGGATACACTAACAAAAATTGGATCTAGCAGAATGGACTATTCTCTCATAATGTAAAAAATCAAGATTCAAATCCTTGCTGGGAGAAGTGTCCGCAAACAAATCAAATTTGAATATCTACTAAAAGAACAATGTCTCAAATAAAATTACTAAAAGAAAAATCAAGATTCGAATCCCTACTGAGAGATGTGTCTGCAAACAAATCAAATTTGAATTTGAATTTCTACTAAAAGAACAATGTCTCAAATAAGATTATTTTTTATAAAATAATATGCATGCCTGTGCCCGGAGGAAAAAAAAAACGAAAGAAATCTGGTCATCAACCCGTTTGCCAGCATCAACAAATTGTTTTTGGCAGAAATTATTTTGGTGAATCACAAAATAACCGAAATTTTTTTTTAGAAAATTAAAGTATCGTGGTTTTGGGCCAGGTTTAGTGGGCTGTTAACTGACATGCAGACGGGAAACAGAAATTGGGCTTCTTAGACAGAAACTTTCTTATAAACCCCCGAGGGGATGCTCCCTCTTAAAACAATACGAGATTATAAGTAAATACCATTTTGTAACTTTCCACTTATCAAAAAATTTTGATGCCACTAGATTATAAAGTTATTGATGCTTGAAACCATTATAGATCCCCTTCAGAGGGACCGCACCACTAATGATATGCTAAATAACGCACCCTCTAGCAAATCTATTTTTCACAAGTATTTTTTTAATTCTATTATTAAATATGTGTATGCATAAACGTGTTATTGAGGAGTAATGAGTGATATGCTTTTAATCAATGTATTAATAATTAATTTTTTTGATTGAGTTTGATGAAATTTGTATAAAATCAATTTAAGTTGAATTTATTGCACATATGCTAAATACTTATTTCGGGAAATCATATATTAAATAAATTAAATAAAATTTTAGGAAATCTTAGTCTTCTACAAATGGGCCTTGTTTGGTGACTCTCACACGAAAGATATTTGAGCCTGCAATGCAACAAGTATGAAGTAAACAAGACAGAGAAATTGGGCTTCTAAAGCCCATTGGACAAAGCACCAAGTGCCAACCTGTAGTTTACGGGGTACGATGAAATTCAAGATAAAGCCCAAAGTAGTATTGGGAAGCCCAAATCCAAGAAGGGTCAAATGGGTATAGGCCCAACAAGTAACAATAGTCTCCAGAGCATTCTTTATCATATATTTTCTCATTTATTGTAACTTTTTTGTTTTGCAACCCACTCCTTAAACTTTGACTTACTGTAATTCTATTTCTATAATTTTAATCATTTTATAATAAATTAAATTATAAAATAATTAAAATTATAGGAATCAGGCTGGAGTGAGTTAAAATTGTTTTTATAATCGAGTTAAAAATGTAAGAATTAAGTTATAAATAATTTAAAATTATGAGGACCACAAAATTAGTTTTTCCTTCGGCATCTGTCCATAGGGCATCGCTGGCCGAACCAGCATCGAGAAATCATTTTCAAATCCACTCGCCCTTGTTGTGTACTCATTTTCTTGGCGTGTCATGTCAATAGTTACAAAATAGGTATGTTACTCTAATTAATTATATGTTATTTTTAATTTTTAATATAAGAATTTGTTTGATTTTTATTTTAATATTAAATATAAGACTTTGATTTATTTTATTTCTTATATTTATTTATTTTTTTAAAGATAGTCCTTTTAATAACAGTAGTTGTAACTAATACATTTGATGAACAAGAATATTTTAGAAAAAACAGTGTCTTTTATCACAAATAACTAATTTAACAAATTTACTTAATCTATTCAAATTAGTTAACTAGTTCTTATATTAATGATCGAAGATAGTATTATATAACTTAAATTAGAATGTGTTTGTGTGTGTGAGCGTGGGGGCAAGCGCAAGATGATTCTGCCATGGATCAGTCCATGAGTAAAGGAAAGGAGATGGATTAGTCGAAGGCACAAAGCATCTCGTCTTCTTCCGTTTCTCTATGCAGATTCGATATTGTTTTATCCAGCCCATCTTCATCTTCTTCTGGCACTTTACCGAATCAAAGACAGAATTCTCAATTCCGGGAAGCTTCATGAGCACAGAGCATGAATGTGTTTCCACTGGAATACCAGCAAAGGAACGATACAAAGATTCTGGCTAGTTCTCCAGGGAAATTGAAGGAGAGTAACAGGAGTGAATTAAATCAAGGGAAGATTGTTGTTGTCGCTGATATATTGAGAGTGAAGATGACGAAGGTGAGATGAAAAGTCTCAGATTGGATCGTTGAAGAGAGAGGAGAAAGAAAAAAGAACTGACGGTGATTAAACGATGGATATGGGGTTGAATGAAAACTAGTACACGTGGCTGAAGTTGATTGGATATTGAAAATACAAAGTTTGTTCCTTTAAATACATTCAGCACTCAAAACTTTCTTAGACGCATCTAGCATTTTAAAATAATTTAAAATGTATTTAATATTTTAAAGTATTTTTTAGATGTGTTCAGTATTTTAAAGTTTTTTTTTTTTGCCTATAGTACTGGATATATCAAAAAATATTTTTAGATACTGGATGTAGATAAAAAAATAGTTTAAAGTATTCAACTCATTTAAAAAATATTTTAGAGTGTTAGATATATTATTAAATATTTTAAAGCATTGGATATAATTAAAAAATATTTTAAAATACTATATGCACATTCGCTTTTTAAAATACTGTAGATTTCTTGGCTTACTCACACAAGGAAAACCCAAAACTGGTTCAGACCGACATAGAATAAGAGTTGATTTTTTTTTTCTTCAATTTTTCAATTTTAAAAATCTTAAGTCATATTTCTAAATTATATTTATGCATAATTGAAACAGAAAACAATGATGACGAAATGTTTTTAAAAAAAACGTGCGTATATATATTGTAAATATCCGTTTATATGGCCCACCCAAATTCTTAGATAAGCTCAACCAACCAGCTAGCTAAAAACAGCAATGCTCGCTCTTCAAATTCGAAATTGGCTAGGAGTGGATGAGGAAGGATTACATAAACCATCCGTTTTTGTTTTCTTTTACCGATCCATTTTTTTAATTTTAACATTTTTTAACATTTCATGTCTTTTTTTTATTGAAAACTTTCAAATTTCAATTTAAAATATGTAAAATAATTTCCTTAAAAGGTAATAAAATTGTAAAAAATATCATTTGTAAATTGAATATAGGTCTTGACTTGTAAAAAGAAAAATTGCAGAGAAATCCCCATTGAAATATTCAATACCAAGAGGCACATGGAATTTGCAAGTTCTTGAGCAACTGCAACTCATATTTAGCGGCCATGATTTGTTTTGTTGTTGTTGTGTAATATCTTTTGTTTTACATAGGAAATAGGACATATAAAACATATTTTCAGCAAGTACAACTCTTTATCACTTATGTGCAATTTTATCTTTAACTATATACAAAACTTTTCAAAATGGAGGATATTTTTGCACATAGCTAAAAAATAATGTCACATACCTCTAAAGAAGAAGAGTTATATCCACCTAAAAACTTTGATTCTTAAATGAATTCAAGTACTGTTGGACAAATGGAATGTACAGTGAGGGCAATTTTTTATTAAAAGAATTTCAATATAGCTCCGTGGAAGCTAAGCCGCATAATTTCCGACAGAGGTGAATGAGATAGAAAGGGACAGCAGAGGCGATCCTGTAGGGAATTAAATAATTGGAATTTGGAAATGATGCTCTGATGGATTTGAAAGCACATGAGCCGCTCATCACAGCAACAGATATAGACGAAGTAAATAGTCAATTGACTAAATATATATGCCACATTTAGTAGTTGATTTATTTCTGGCAAAAAAGGGAAATTAGGACCACATGTAGTGGTGAATCTTGCTTGAATGTAGAGGTGGGAACCAGAATTGACCCAGCCTGCTGGCGAGTTTAAAAGGGCTGGCCTTTCAGGGCTCAAATTTTAAAAATGCCTCAATTTGCTAGGCCCGACTCTTAAGTCATAGGGCTCAGAGCCGGCCCGCAGGCTTTTGGCCCGTTTAAGAAAAAAAATACTATTTTTTATATTTCTCATATTTTTTATAAAAAATAAAAATAAACCAATAAAATTGTTAATAAAAACATAAATATGAATAAAATTAAATCACAAATACAAAATATCATCATATATAAATATCCATCAACATCCAAGAACATCTAAAACATTTATTAACAAGATAACAACATCCAAAAGTTTTATCTATAGTGCATTGTGCAATAAATAAACACTATCATTAATCCTTTGAAACTTCATCATCATTATAATCAATTACTTTTCTTCATAAGTATGCTTTTTTTTTCGTAACAAAATATCAAGTTTTTCTTCTTTATAGGAATTTTACTTTTAAATTTTACAATCTAGCTATTATTTTACTTTAATGTGAGAAACATTGTTGTTGAAACTCATGAATATCTAATTCAAAATTATAGAATCACAATTTATGAGTATAAAAAATACTCTATTATCAATATATAGATAGTTTTAAAAATATCAACGCAATATAATATAAATTAAATCATATTAAAGTCCAAATTAACCCATTTTTAAAAATTTAAACTGGATAAATTATGGTATAAAACTAAATAAATCAAATCATTCTGTAAAAAATTTAATTTTAAAATGATAATAATAACTAATATGTGAAAACTATTATTTAATAATGTAAAAAATTAATAATATTAGAAATTATATAAAAAAATTTTAAAAAAATTATAAAATGGCCTAAACAAGACCGGCCCTCGGCCCTCTAGAACCAGCTCTCTAGAGCTTATTTCCTATTTGAGGAGAAAAATTTCAAGCCTGGCCTTCATAATTTCAAGGTCTAAACAGGCAGGCCCGACGGGCTCGGTCTGTTTTTTCCGGCTCTACTTGAATGGCTAAAAAAATTATTACTTTTATTTCTAGACACATGCGCACCACCGCAGCTTGTAGTTACAACTTACAAGATCCACCACTTTGTTTGGCTTTTCGTCATAAATTTAGGAGCGGTGACACAGGCTAATCCCCATGTATTTATAGAACTAGACGATGTGGGTTAAAAGGCCTATGTGATGGAGTGTTAATTTGTAACCAATCCTAATTCATCATGTTAAGGTGATAAGTTAACCAGTCAAAACACCAGCTATTATTTTTTCGAAAAAAATTCTCATACAATTGAACGAAATATGATAACATTTTTAATTTTTTTATATGCTTGATTGAAAACACCAAATAAACGATGTATGTTTAAAATTTTTTAGGTACAATATAAAATATAATAATATAATTATAATAATTAATAAAATTAGGAAAAACTAAAAAAAAAGGGGGTTAATTCACAGGCTATAAGCTTAGCATAACAAGTCAAAAAGCTCACTTGCCGACGGACTAGCCTTTAACCACCATTCTCTTTCTTTCTTCATTGCGGGGCGAAAGGAAGTTGCAGAGAGACAGAAGAGTGGGTGTGAAACGACCATTTCTACGCAGAGACGCCCAGCATGGCAACCGGACCCTTATGGCCCCACATAAATCTCCAAGGACTCAAGGGTAAGGACCACTCCATCCATTCTCCTACACAAACTCCAAGAACACCCCAAGAGCCAAGAAGCGGCGACGAAACATCCCCACCACATATCCCCCAACCTCCCCATCTTTATAAGGACACCCAACCCACCAAAATACACAGCGACACGCAAACGCCCTCATTAAATTCGGTGGGAACACATCCATCCTTGCTCCACTGACAAGGACTGAGCAATGAGCGGGGTGCGCTAACCCGAAGGTTAGCCCATAACCCGCCCATTTATATTATAAATGGACATGGACTAACCCATAACTAGGTAGTAGCCTATTTAACCCGTATTAAATGGGTTACGGGGCAGTCCGTTTGGGCTGACCGGGTTACGGGGTAACCCATTTATTTTTTAAATTTTTTCAGTATAGTTATTTTGTATATGTAACCTTATGAAACTGTCAATAAATTTTACATGTCAAATAGCAAAATCAAATATAACATCAACCATATTCAATCACACAACCTCACTTAGATTCGCAAACAATTAAAGTCTGATAAAATCATAAAAGTAGTCACCAATCATAAAGTCTCATAAACTTTGAAAATTCCAACTTTTACCTAAAGGATAAAATAAAAGCTTAGACAAGCATGAATGTTTGATAAAAGATGAATGAGAAACAATATCATCAATTAAATGAAAATAAAAATATTTTTAAAAACTTAAAACTTAAACGGGCGGGTATGGGAAGCCCAATACCTTGCCCATACCCAACCGTTTAATGGGCTATCCCGCCCATTTAAACCCGCCCGTTATAATATCTTATTTGGGCTAATTGGGCGGGCTTAAATGGGCAAAAATTTTATGGGTTATGGGCGGGCTAACGGGTAATGGGTTTGTTGCTCACCCCTAACTGACAACACGCCAATGACTGACGTGGCCAAAACAAACCCGCATGCTTGCCCCCTCAGAAGATGACACACAAACACATACGCCACATTTATTGGTGAATCTACCTACCTTTATGGTTAAATTATTGTTATTATTTTCACCCAAAAAAAAATTATTGTTATTATTATAGTCTATTTAAAGACACATCCATACCAGAAGCACGATCAAACTTGCAACCTCTCACTTTTAGAAAAGCTTTCATGTCATTAATTTGGTCCCAAACATCATTATTAATGGTCAAATTATTTGTCTGTAGTATAACTTGCTGTGATTTTACTTCGTTCCTCATTTTATTACTATGATTTGAGCAAAATTAGTCATGCATATAAAATTAATAATTATTAGTCCAATTATATTTTGGATATTTTATGCAGTAATTAATATTTACTGATTCTCATATGCTCTAAAATATATAACCAACCTAACACATGTCCATACCAGGTTGGGGGAATAAACCATAAAATCTGCAAATAGTTTAAACTATATTAATAACATCAATCGGAAGCATACCTGCATGCATGGATCAAAAGAGTGCAGTAATGAAGCTTCTTAGTAAAAGCTTAGGCATGCTTATTAATCAACCAACTTCATACGTACGTTTTACCCACAAACAAACACATTCCTTAATTTTCTACGACAATCATTTGAATGCGCAGGTTCATAAACGCTGAACGTGATCCAATTGTTTGCTTTTCTGCAATTATACTGTGGTGGTCATGAAGATCGATCAGATCATGTCCTCATAAAAGTGTTTCTTAAACGCGTCCATATGATCCACCTGGAAGCACAAAGCAACCACAACAGAACCATCCCCTTCAGGGCTGGAAGAAGCACGGAATTGCCGTCTAGCATATGAGATCCTAGCCCCATGGATACCTCCTTTCCCCACCCAAGTCAAACCCATCTATGGGCAGTGTCAGCCAACTTACTACCTCAAAATTAGGGTTTCCAAGGAAGGGTGGCCCTTCTTTGTGGATATCTTGAAACTTTTGTGAGGCCTTTTGGCTTTTTAACAGCTCTATGCCAGACCGTACATACTCATCCGTCACTTCTGAACTGCTTCTCTTACTTTCCTTGCAGCGAATCCTAATGGTTTTGACAAGAGATCGCCCACCACGCTTTGAGCTATCACATCAAAAGTTGCAGTGCCAAAGAACTCTCTTGGTAGTTGAGGCCTCATGCGGCTCCTCGAATCGACGACAATAACTAATGATGTTGGTTGTTCCATTTTGAGTCCTCTTGCCTTGCACGCGGTTCTCCACATATGTCCAGATATAGTCTCGTACCGAGAGAACCCACCACCCATCTTTTTCAGCTGCTCCATCTGAGACTTGCTGATCTTCAACATTGCCTTTGTGGTTTTCTTCTCTCTTTCCTCTAAATTGTCCCACTGTCCAACTAATAACGGTAGCCTCCCATACTGCGGGTAATCGTCCAGGCTCGGTGGCGCCCGTGCTAAAGGCGGCTGTGCAGCTCGAAACACACTCCGGTCAAGAAATGGGGTTACTTGTAGAGGCTCGTCTCTTGCTAGCCTTGCCCATTCAGAGATGAAGTGAA